>NW_020272939.1:309232-525949 GCF_003268045.1 Sipha flava
TCCCTCCTAAGCCTTTTTTTTTTTTTTAAACGTTATAAAATAATTTTCCGAGGGCGTTGGAAAAAAAAAAAAAAATACAATGATTCGTTCGCAAACGATCTCCATCGTCCCCTCCCCCCCACCACAACACAAAAGTTATGTACACGCCTATCGCTCTCGAACGCCAAAACGCTGTCGTCCGTTACCGGTAAGACCCCGTTAAAGCCGTACACGATCCGGTTCGACGGCGAGGTCGGACCGCGCACTCGAACAGTTTTCCCCGTATTCCAACGACACGCTGCGGTTTGCCGGAGCGACCGAACCACGCGGCGACGCGCTCTCCGGTCCACGGCGTACTTTTCACCGGTCGAACGATAACACGAAACACAGGCGCACGCGCTCCGATGTGGTTGTACAACTGCGACTGGCGCAGTCCAAAATAATTGTTTTTCCGTTCTTTTCCGGCCGCCTGATGCGCAGTCCCCGAAAACCCCGTGAGCTCGTCGCATACACGTTCCGGAAAAACTGCGCAGTTCCACCTATCCGACAAACCGGGTCTGTGCACGGCTAGCGCGAAACGGTGACGCGAACGTTTTACGTCCGCTCATGACCGACGACGGCCCAACGGCATCCTTATCGTGCACCAAACGTTGTTTTCCCGTCGCGCATTTCTATCGTCCGCGCGTTTGTCCGCACGGGGTGACCGCTGTTACTTGACGGATAAAACGACGACCGTACGAATTTCCCACGCTCGCGACGCAAGCTAGACGGACGGCAGCGTATCGAAAACGCGTCGAGGGTACGACCTGCGGTCAGGACATGTTACGGAACACGAATGATCGGCTCTACGATTGCCGTGGTTCGAGAATGATAACGTTATTACCAATAACCTGACCGTTCGGGACCCGCGTGCGAATCGAAACCTTGAGGCTCCTAATCATCAAATTTTTTTTATGACCTATTGAGGCCCCGTAACGTATGGTTCGATGCCCCGGGACCTGTGTGCAATGCACCGTTTGCCCACCCGGTTTTCACAGCACTGGTCGTCTGTTTTCATTCCGTACGGCGGGGTATGGACAAAAAAAAAAAAAAAAAAAATTAATAATAACAAACTCGCGGAAAGAACTTATTTTAGCCGGTATCGATTTATTGTTATACATCACGACGAGATCTAGACGTGTTCAACTGAAACGATGCATAAATTATATGTTTGAGCCACGTTGACGGTGTTTCGAGATCGATTTCGAGATGAAGTGCTTCAAAAATTGTCAACTCTGTTCATATTTCAAAAGCGTTTTATCCATGGATCTGGGAAACAGAGCCACTTTTCTCGAAAAGAATTCCGAATAATTCGATAAAATGTCCTTCGATTTACGAGACCACAGGAGAATCAGGATTTTCCGATAGCTATAGAATTTTGTGCCCACATTTTAACCGGTGCGCGCCAATACTGATTTCGTATACAAACGGAATTCCACATACGATTTATAACTCGCAATATTTGGCATACCGCGACCACAACACGGCCGAAGAGTTGCCATCACAGATTATATATTTACACAATAACCACTCCTTCTAAGGATACTGTGGGCGCCGCCGCCCGCAAAATTTCAAGGAGCTTTGGATGGAGGTTAGGTTAGTTATTTTGTGTTGAGATGAAAATGATGAAACCGTGTGTGACAGTCACAGAACGCTTGCGGTATTCCGTTATTGAAAATAATTATTTTCAGTTCTCTCTCATTAAATATTGTTAGACAATTAACGTTGTACGTTATAAAAAAAAAAAAAAAAATAAATAATAAAAACGCGTAATATTATGCAATATATATTTTTATTAACACGACTTCTAAATGGTCTTAAAACGCCGAAAGAGAAAATAATATTAGAGAAATGTTTCTTGTGAACAATAAATTGTACAAGGCTCCACACGAAGTTCCGCGGCTGCTGCGGTCTCGAGTATAATTATCGTTAGTCGTCCTAGTAAATCCGTTTAATTAACCGGGCTGGACGCGGCCCGAACCGATGCCCTTCGCCTAATTTTTAACGCGTATTTTTACGGACTTTTATCCATGTAGGACAAGTGTTCGACGATTTAACGCGTGTTTCACTGGTTTATTTTTTTCCCCTATTAATTAGTGTCATGCTCGTTTTCATATGCATCGCTGACGGGGCCACCACCTCCGATCTAAGGACATATATTATAAGAAAAATAATAGTATTAGTATGATAATTGAACGGTGCGTTAAATATGTATTATTCATAACACTCTCTAGTATCTCTCTCGCGAACAGCAATCTTGGATAGGTACATAGCTCCTGTTTAAACGTATGGTCTCCTTGAAAACCATAACATTATTTTGACAACCGTTACTCGCGCGTGAACGATACATTGTTTACCGCTGACATACGCATTAAACTATATTATTATTGCTTCGTACTATATATTATATTGTTATCGTCGCCTTCGTTTCTCGGCTCCGACGACATGTGCTAAAGGTTTTCGCCTAACTATAGATAACTTATATGTCACATACACGTCGAATGTATTATATTATAGTTATGTTAAATTTTACAACGATGCGTACAGCCAGAGGAAGCGGTGGCGTGGCAGTGTTTCTGTGCAAACAAACCGGAAAGCGTTTTAATATTTATTATAATGTAGAAAAACTTGAAAAGGGAAGGATGCAACTTTTAACCCTTCCGGAGGGGCTAGCTCGGGTAACGGGCGGTGGTCAGCCTTGACCGCGGTGATCCTCCCGGTGATTCTCGGACGACACGCAAACACTTTACCCTCACCCACCGGGCCGGCCGGAAAACATCTGACGTACACAAATATAGTTTGTACACATATTTTATTATAATAACGTAGCGTATGATATAATATTCGGCCGCTAATTATATTCACCGCGTGCGTCTGTATTTATGCGCATGCAATATCGCTCTCACACACTGGTGATTCGTCTACTGTCCAAAACATCAATTACATGAGTCGCTTCTGTACACACACGCACACACGCATAAATACACACGCACACACGCGTACACTGTAAACATCGTACTGTTATTAATATAACGCCGTCACTAACAATTATGTGTATTTACGGACTCCAGCACGACCCCGTCGATCGACCTTTGAGTGGTGTACGCACCCCCTCGGAGTTAAACTCGGAGTCCCAAAGCACGCAGAGTGATGCGTATAGTTATATATTGTATTTGTGTGGTATACGTACGCGCACGATTTATAATATGTATATATTTCGTTCGAATTAATGCGGCAGATGTCGGAGGGTGGTGAAGTGGGATGGTGAATACATCATATTAATTATTGTGCAATAATATAAAATTTACGCTTGGAAAAAAACAACATTCTTCCGTCCTCGTACATGACACAACGGTGTCGATATCATAATGTTACACTGTAGGTTATGTGCTTAAATTTTTGCAAAAGTCGATTATAGTCCAAACGTTTTAAACTCAATTAATATACATTATAATACATGTGAAAACTTTCTATCGGTAGCTTTATCGAAAATATCAATTATATTTTATTCTTAAATTGAAATAACAGTGTTTTAGTAATCGTGTCAATTAATTTTTGCTGTTAATGGGAAAACCTTCTTTTGAAATATGTTCTACTAAACCAATAACGAACATTTTCATATATTTACTCAAATTCAATTTTATAAAAATAAAACATGTTTATAATTTATTTATAATTGGGTGAAAGATCTGTTTGAAATTTTACAATATTTTCAATTGATGTAAAATTGTTTTATCATCTTATACAGTATATGAATATTTTATACAATGTTAACTATTGACTACAGCAACACAAGTTATAATTACATAATATTGTGAATTGCCAATATATTATTGTAGAAAAATAAAAAAAAAAGAAGGAAATTATTACACGTTTTGTTCAATTTTAGATTCAATACAGGTACTTTAATAATTATATACGTATAATAAGCAATCATTGCTGTACGTCTCGTATCGTAAATGCGATTTTTGTGTATTATCTTAGTGTTCTATGATCAGTTAAGATTTTGCCAAATTTTTGGAGCTGCACATTTTTTTTATTAGTTTTAATCACAATTCATCAAATTCACTAACTTGTAATACTTAAATTAGGTATGGATTTTAGTTTATTTTTTTTTTTTGTTATTCATTCCGATACTGCGTATAGTAATAACTTTAAACGTTTTCGTCTCGGAATAATTGTTCGTCATACATTACCTTTTCGAACAATATTTTCATCGATTTTCCGTGAACCTATTGTTTTGCATATCTGCTAAGCGTTAATCGCATTAGCCATAATATTGAACCGAAGATTTGTTCGACGCTTTATAACCGATCACGGTTGTTTCGATGACGAATCATTTGTTATAAAACAAAACCTATTACTGTTTAATCGTTACGAAGAAACTTGTTATGTGTGCTAAAGAATCATTAACCTCACGCAAACACGAAATCGGAAGCGTAAAACGACAATGATATTATCATTACTCAATTCGTTTCCTTGGAGTCGGAATTAAATAATTTACGTCACACTACAAGCCGTACACTTTTCGCTCAACAGTTTAACGGTTAGCTGTTTCGAGCAACAAAAACGTTATATACTGTGTCGTACAACGCCCGATATCCTTTCGTTTTCGTTTCCGATTTCAAACGGACCCAATCGAATCCGTAAGAGAAACGTAACGTACGCAACACGTATTGGGCTTAAAAATGTTCGTAGGGGAAAAAACAAAAATCTCGAACAAAGCTCAAAAAACAGTATCCGAACGTAACATCGACCGGAGTAGACGTCGTCGCGGGTTCGTACGGAGTTCGTGCAATTAATCTCAACTTGCGATCCGCACATTGAACGTGTTACTTATGATTCGTCTGATAACGCAGCATTATGCCTACGATCGTGCAGACCGCTGATGTTCGTACGGTTGTGCTGCTGCTGCTGTTGTGGTGCAAAACGCAATATTAACCGCACACTACGTTTCACGACTGCACATAACGATCCATCCGTAATATCATATTATTACGCGTGCCCACGGAAATAATCGATTATTATATTGTTCGGACGGCGATTGAACGCATTCGTTTACAATAAACCGTGTTATTAACGTCGGACAATTAACGGTGTTTACGACGTTCACAAGTGATGTGTCCTCGTCACATCGTCGTCGTCGAAGTCGCCGAGCGGTCAGCAGCAACGGGGTTATGCTCCGGTAACGATCATAATAACCGTAGCACAATAATAATTTATTAATCGCCAAAAGTAACATCATGTGCGATGCACACGCCACACAACGGTGCCTCAGCGGTATTGTTTTTTTTAATTTTTGTGCCCCTCCCCCGCACACACGAGCGCGCGCGCGCTCGTGTATAATACGACGTACACACACTCGGGCACTGTCTCTCTCTATCCGCCGTACACATCGGAGACGATTAAATTTTCCACGGTAAATTGCTTCACGGGCAATTTACGGCTGTCAGGCCGTACGAGTGGTTTCGATGGCGGTATTATTATTGAACGGAGGCTAACCACCGAAAGGGTTAAGTTTCGACTTAATTTTCGTTTTGTTCCCCGCGCGCGCGTATTTATCATAGCACATCGCGCGCGCGTACACCGGGTGTCCGACACGCGCATAATTTGTCCGTGATGTACGTGCACGCGTGCTACCTATTCCTAAGCGTATGTCACCGCGTATACATCGTGCCCCGCGTGCACGGCCTATCATTATGCAAATACGTACCGTTCGGACGCGCACCATATGGGACGTTTTGAACGTACACCGTACCGTTCTTTCCGCCGACGAGTAGGCGCAACGTACACTTATTATGCGCACCGATCGAACACCACGGTATCGGGTACAATCAGTTTCGATGTAATTAATCGAGAAACGCCGTCGACCGGAAAATATTAATTTTACAAGCGCCGTACTACAACAACCCGTTCGGCGCGGCACGTGCGTGACGCTCCGAGTGAATTCTCATCGCACGCGATCGTAATAAAACAATAACCGTGTGCAAACACCCGTTAGAACGTTAAATGTTAATATTATCGCGTTGACGACGGCATGAACGTACGGTCATCGTGTATTTCGTGTACAGCGGCACCCGGGGAAATGATCGGCGTTTATTACGCGAGCCACGGTGTCGGCGAGTCGACTCCCGCGAGTCACTTTGAGCGCCGATCGATTCCTGGACGGGTTCGATCGGTTTCGGTGCGCCCGATCACGTGACGTTTGTTCGCCGACGAAGCGGTTACCCTACCCGTAACGTACGGCTGCTATACGGTTGTACTGTTCAGCGAACGTTTAACCGTTGAAATGTTCACGTAGCCGACCGTCTTGGTGGCGAAGAAAAAAAACCAAACAAACCCACATCGACCCGTAACCGAGTTACACGCGTAGCTGGTACTCGTACGGTTCGTCGGATGGTCCAAGGCTCGCGCGCAATGCACCGGCGGATACGCGCGTACCCTTGGCGACGTCGCTTTCGCGCCCGACAGAAGTTAAACCGTTTTGCCATTGTCATAACCGTCAACCATTATCGTTGTTATTGGCATAACACTCCGCGAGCGCACCGCGTAACCTCACACGCGCGACGACCATGGAAACGGCTGGGCGGAGGAAAACCCGTGAACGTGTTCGTCCTTGCCGCGCGCGCGCGCGCACACGGATGGTTTGCCGTGGGGAATTTTCCCGTAAGGATTTCGCAACCGCGGCGATTCGTCTCGAACCGGTGGCCGATCCGTCGGTCGGGGGTACGTCCGGGATATTTATATAAGTAGAAAATCTGACACGCATCGTCAGTGTACAGTTTCG
The DNA here is from genome assembly GCF_003268045.1 of Sipha flava. Taxonomy (NCBI): domain Eukaryota; kingdom Metazoa; phylum Arthropoda; class Insecta; order Hemiptera; family Aphididae; genus Sipha; species Sipha flava. The sequence goes on from NW_020272939.1 coordinate 316,038, forward strand.
GTGCGGCGCGAGACAGTGCGCCCCGTTGGTCTTCCGAATCGTTCGCAGCAGTGCGCGTCTCAGCAGTGTCCGTTCTCACCACGTCCCCCCCGTCACCTAGCGACCATGTTGTTGACCATGAGGTGTGCCGCGATGATCGCCGCCATGTGGCCGTTCCTCTCGGCCACCTCCGTGTCGGTGATGGCCCGACACAAGCGGCAGCTGCAGAACTCGTACCTGGGCTTGGGCTCCAACGTGGAAATATTGCCGGTGGGCGACACGTCCGGCGTGAGTAGTTCGTACAGCCTGGTGGAGACGTCCAAGGTGCCGCGACGCGAGTACAATACGTTCAAGGCGTCCAATACCAGGAAAGCGCACCGCGACTCGGAACCGGAACGCTCGGAGTACCGATCGTACAACAAGCATCCGTCCGCATCGCGGGCCCGAGACGAAGGGCCCGAACAGAGACCGTTCAGATTCCCGGAGGAACGGCGGCCGGCAAAATCTTCCAGAGAGAGCATTGGGGTCGACGACGACGAAGACTTGGACAGCGTTCTGGGAGTGCCGAACGGCCGGAGGGCGGACCTGACGCCGTCCAACCGGAGGAAGTACAAGCACAAAAAGCCGAAGAAGGAGAGCAAAGACGAGGAAACGTTCGAAGAATCGAAAGCGGCGCCGAAAAACGCCAAAGAACCTACTAAACCGCTGCCGAAAAATATCAAAGAAATCGTAGAAGAAAAACCGGCAGAGAGCAAAATCTCCGGTGACTTGAACAAAGAGGGCAGTCGGTATATCGGATCAGCCGGTTATGGTGGTGGTGGCGAGTTCGACAAGGAAAAGCATTTTGAAAAGGAACAGGGCCAGAAGTTCTTGGAAGGTCACAAATCGGAAGAAGGAGAGAAAGCGGAAAAGGCATTCAAGAAGGAAGAGGCCTACGATAAAGGTGAGAAGGAAGATTACGGTGCAGAAGAAAAACAGTCGAAGGTAGAAGAAAAAGCGGGCGAGAAAAAAGGACATGTGGATCAGGCGCAGCATCATGGCGAAGCGTACCAAGGCAATCATGGCGAGAAAGGCATTTCGGTGATCAAAAAAGGCGGTCACAAGAAGGGCAAAAAGACGTCCGGATTCCACAAAGTCCATCACAAGGACGAGTACAAGAAGGACGAGGTGTTCTACGATGAGTCACATGACGGCGGCGAACACGAGGAACACAAACACGAGTCGGAGAAACACGCCAAGGAGAAGGGAGGAAGCGAGAAGAAGGGACACTCGGACACGGGATACCACGAGAGCCACGGGTCGAAGAAGGCCGAAAGCGATCACGGTAAGAAGTACGAACAAGCCAAGGGCCACAAGTCCGAGGCCGGTGAACAGGCTCACCACGGTCAGCAGTCTGAGTTCTCCAAGAAGGGAGGCGTCAAGGAAGGCGAAAAATACGGGCACGCCGATGCCGGTGGTGGAGGTTACTTCTCAAAGGACGGATACTTCTGATTCTGACTTACTATGATGACTACGGTGGCGTAGCGTGAAGACTTTTTTCACTCCATCGGTAATACGCTGCTACATCACAATACATAATGGCGTTTGTGCGCGTCGCAGGTTTATCGAGGAAAGTGTTTATAATGTTTACATGTATATCTGTTATAATTTTTTTTTATACAACTTGTTTCTGTCTACAATTATTGTGTTTGCTATAATATTTAAGGTTTTTTCATAATTTTTGTTTTCTTTTTTTTAAGTGTTATGACATGTGTCATAATAAGAATATATTGTATATTTTTATTGTATTTTAATTAACAAAAAAGAAAACGTGTTTGGTTAAAAATTAAAAATAACATAGTTTTTATTTACGTTACCCCCGAGTCTGGGTCCTTTGAAATATCGATTGAAACAAAATACGCCGACGGCGTATGATGTTGATGCGCATGATTTTTGTGAGGAATACGTGTGAAAAGAGTTTATTGCTTAAATAATATAATAAAATCATACTAGACGTCGATAGATCCATAACAGTTTCAGTCCAATTAAAAACGAATAAATATTTACATTACATTCATTCGATCAATAAAAACCGTTAAAAAAAACAGTTTCCGAGATTCGGTTTCATGGTTACAACGTGAATATATATAGCTCGTGTTGTTATTACTATCAGGCCTGCGTCGATTTTCTCACCGCAATCCTGGTTTTAAGAATGCTTGCAGTGATTCCTGATTAGTTTGAAGTCGCGAACTTTTAGTAAAAACTTGAATTATATCGGGGGATAGTGGTGGGATAGTTTATTCGAGCTTACGAAGGAAATACATTTTTTTATCATTTTCTTTAATTCTACACATTTTTTTTTTTTTTTTTGTGATAACATGAACATCAATTTTCTCAACAAATACAACAAAAAGCGATTTATTTGAAATCTAAACATTTACTTTCAACGTACAACACACATTATTACCAACTCAATCAATTAAAATGTAATCACAAGCTACTAAACCATGATTAGTTATCGCACTCGTTTTGGACCTTAATACGGGACGAGTGAAAAACGTTAAATGTTTTTATAATCCCGTCTTGTTTGTGCAGTGTGCTCGTCGATGTTTTCACTTTGAAAACAACTCCCTAACGTCGACCCGCCGAACCTCGAGTGGGTCCGACGATCGCTTCTTCGTTGTACAGCCGAGAAAAACTCCGGATCATCGAAATTGGCCAGGCGGTGTCGACGATGCGAGATATCCACGGTATTCGGAACATTTGAAATCACGTACTCGACGCAGGTACACGATAAAAAATCACTTCTCGCCTCTGCGTACGACCCCGCGCGCCTGTACGTGCGCGTACGACGTAATAGTAATCTACAACGCACTGTGTTGTATCGCGTCGACCGGATCGGCAAGGAAAAAATAAAGGATAAAAAGGTGTTGATAAAACTAATAACACGTCGTCACGTCACTGTGCACGCTATACCAACACTAATAATCGAAAACCAATGGATCCACACGTCGGTCGTTGTGACGTAATGATTTAATGTTATGTTATTACGAATCTAACCCCGTCCACCGTACGGTTATTACGATTGTGCGATGGAAACGGCGCGAGGCAATACGCGCGCGCGCACGGAAACGTCCTTACCTATACAGGTTGGGCGTATTTTCTCTCCGACCAAATCGAATACGATCGTGTATTCGCCTACACGTTTACTACGAGCGTAACATTATACAATACACACGTATTGTCGTTTGCATTTTTGTGTGCTCCGTCACCGGAGCGTGATTTCGTTTTGTTTTTCGTCGAGCACGACCCCCGGCCGATGATGTTTATCTGGGCTCCGGTTCGATCTCAAGAGCTCGTCGCGTTTCAGTCTACATATTATACATCTTAATAAAAATCGGATATCGAATTACCGCACTGGCTCCTCGTCCTTTCCCTACCCGAGGGCGTATTATCGCCGTCATTATTGTTGTTCACACACGCGCGCACGCACGAGTGGTACGTGGCTGGTCGGACGATATTGTTTTATCCATTATTATTATTATTATTATTATTATCCACCGGTTGCACGTGTGTCTTGGTCCTTATAAGCGCACCCACGTGGTCGTCGACAGATCTCTCGCGCGCGCTGCTCGAACGTGACCCCCGGTAAAAAGCGTTCCGTGCACGCCAGACACAAAGGAGACACACCGGGTATCATCGGTTCATTATCATCATCATCATCATCATCGCCGCGCGGCAGCAACTATATATCATGATGTCTATGCATCCACGATGCATATATAGTTTATGGTGTATCGTGTTCCGACGACGACGACGTGTATCGCGGTAGTACACACTCGTATATGTGTCTGAGTACGTGTATTGTTGTAATACAATTTATATGCGTAAGACTTGGAGTGATGAACTGCGGTCGGGGCCGCAGCGGCGAACAAGTACATTATTGTCGGTTGTAAAATTTTGCGTGAGCAAAAAAAAAAAAAACCGAATACGAAAACAAATGCGACAGTTATGATCATCGCTTAGATTTCAAAAACCGATTGCGGACAGTGGTCCGCGTAAACAGTCTATTTTTTCCATACGCAATACCGCGCATTTTGTTCGATCGTAATTCGAATACATCACGTGCGGTGGTAAAGAGTCTTTTTAAATTAAGAATGCGTTAAAACTCTTTAACGTGTTTTGAACTAGGAACTGACAGATGACTGGGTTTGGCGCCGATGAAATGGTTCCGTACAAACGATATTCGAAATTGTATCAAATCGCTTGGATTTTCGCATTTCCAATTTTAAACTGTATTTCAACAAGATGTTCGAAATAAGGCAAAAATGATCTCGCCCCCCCCTCCCATGAATGGATTTCCATTCGTATACGATTCAATATTTTCGTTCGCTACCATTGTTGTAAACGATAAAAGCATTGCTCGGAATCCAAAACCGCGGTAAAAGGTGTATCGATGATACGCCGCAAGGATGGTGAAAAAACGCGCAGGACAAATCCTATTGTTTCGTTTTTACGTCCGCACGGCTCGGTACAGTGTTCCAGCGAACGTTAATAATAACTATACGCGTTTCCTAATGTTCTTACACAATATGATATTATAAATAACATAATGCACGTGGCGATGTGTCCGTAGGGGTGGTCGACGCGCTCGTTTTGATGAAAACCGAGTTAAGTCTCGTAAAAATAAAAAAGGCGTTTCCGTCTGTCGCGCGGTGACTTTTATTTACACGCGCGCGTATTGTCACGCACACACACGTGCAGAAGTATGATTTTTGGACGGTTCGAACCTATTTGCGGTATTGTGTTTGTGTCCGTCCGCGAAACGAGCACTAGCGTGGCCCTCGAACAAGAGGCGATCCAATAAATCGGCGTACAAAGACCGCCGGCGATCGCTATCGAATTGACACCCTTCGCGTCTCCGCGCACCATCGGTCGCGCGTATACAATGGACCGTCTCCCTGTTTTATTTCGTTTTATATATATGTTTCTTTTTTTTTTTTTCATTTCGGCCTTTTTAACCAAATCGACAACTATACAATAATAATAATAAAATAACGCACTCACTTTCCGTATAAATCATGTACGGAATCGCGTCGTAAAAGTCACCGCGGACGTCCGCGACGATGGAGCAGCGGCAGAGGTCCGCTCGCGGGATAAGGATTCACACGGACCGCGAGGTTCGCACGCGTGCGCGTCTGTGCCGTCGCCGTTTTTGCGCTGATTCGTGTCGCACACGTCCAGGAACGTAATGTACCTCGAAAACTGATACTTTTTGTAAGTTGATTGTCGCGCAAGGGAGTGAAGCTGGTCACAAAAAAACCATAAACCGCAAGCGTTAATCGAATTGGAAAAAAAAATCCATTACGCGAAAACGTGTTGATAAAATAATGTCGAAGAAAGTTGAATTCGGCTGCATTTAAAAGTGTGTAGTAAGCAGGTTTAACAATACTCGCAAACGTCATTAACAGTGAGGATTACCCAAAGGTTTGTTCGGTGTTTCAAAAGTAATTAAAAACACTTTGCTGGAAGTATAACTGTGAAATGTACACGTCTATAATAATATTTATGCGTCGTCAGTCAACATGTTTAAGCGTTTTATGCGGAACGTGTTCGGTTGAAGTTTCTCGGTATATGTATATATATGTACATTGTTATTATTATTATTTAGTAGAACTCGTTAACAACCCGTTGCTGTCCGTTTGATGGAAAGGCTTCGAGTTTCGCGTCCTCTGGATTTAATATATTGTAATGCACGCGCGACGGTCTGTGTAGGTATCGCGTGTTCGCGTGTGTATTCCGCCCACGTGTGGTGAGCCCTTTGACGAACACATCTGGCTGTACGCGTCCCTCTGACATGCCCTGGCTTTGCGGAAAGGAGTGGTGGTACCGGTCCCGACGCACGCAGACAGACAGACATAGGGACAGACGGACGCGTAGAAAGTGTTTTTCGTGGCAAAAGACACGTTTTTGTTATCCGCGTGTTGTGTTTCAATAACAACATCGTCTCGACAAATTTTTCATCTAGTTCTCCGCACCGACCAACTATTAAAGTAACGCACGTTTAACTCTTACACGTACGCACAGATCCAACAACGTTCAGTTTCTACACATTATACACATTGAAACGAACGGACCACGATGTGCGTACGAACCCTAGTTTTATTTTCATATAAGCCCTAGAACGGACTCGCGGAGCCGTACGAGTATTGGTTTAAAAGGCACGCGCAAAAATCATTTTTGCTTCGAGCGGACAATATTTAAACGTTTTGTACAATGACCAGTATAATGCGGCTTACGGAGATCTATGATATTATCGATTTAATGGAGATTTCATTGGACAACAACAATCGTACTTATCCAACGATCCCGAATCAAGTAACAGCTCCTTCGAGCCGTTTCGCAACGATGGTAACGATGTCGGCGTGCGTCTTAAGACCACGCTGTATACTGATGGGAAAAACGGATCATTTAGAAAACTGTAGTTCCTCGCTAGGCGTGCTGTCGAAACGACCAACTCGTAGTAACGAGGTATTCGAAAAAAAAAAAAAACTACTGATCGGTCTACAACGCGCTACACACGTTCGTAGCATCCGTTCTGAACGAAAACGTTTGTCACGTTGCAAAACCACAGGAAACGTGTGAAAAGTGCATGAAAACCTTCGCGAACCACGTCGGTTACACACGATGCTAACGGATGCTGGTAAAATTAGGTGTGAAAAATTACACTGCGAAATCGGAAACGAAATATTATTGCGCTTGGTGTGTTGCGCGATGCGTATAAAACACACATTAGTGTAACGCGCGTAAAAACCATAAGACACGCCGTTCGGAATATTATTGTTGTTATAGACGCACCGAGTGTGTGTGCGAAAATCGTTCGCAGGACATGCTAATAATATTAATGTATCCCGGTGACTCGGCGCGTGGCGTTCGATCGTTTTACGCGCGCCAGGCACGTATTCACGGAGCAGGGAAGGACACCACTCCTGAATTTTTTCCGTGCCCGTCCGTCAATCGCTATGCTCAACATTTTCAATTTGAAAGGCAATCGAAGACGAATGACGTTTCCTTTATTGTTTTGATAATAGTATCGAAAACGATTGAACATTACTCAAAAAAAAAAAGGTTCTAATCCCGGACGGAAAGAGTACGAATTTTTTTTTTTTTTTTTTAAACGATCGGACGCGTGGCCACCAAAAACAAAACGGTGTGTCTACGTGCCCGTACGCAACGAACCGGTGACGTGCGCGCGGCAACACCGGTCGTCGTCGACGACAAGACAATCGGAAAGTGCGATCGTGTTCGGTCCGATACCGACGGTCGCGTAAACCGATTCGTGTACGAGCCAAACGGGTTCGTCCGTCGTGTCGGGCGCGACGTACGGCGACGGTTTGATGATCATAACGAAACGAAACGGGCTGAAACAAATCCGCCGCGGTGATGTGTGCACGCGTCGAATACGTCTCGCAAGACCGGCATAATCACAATACATTATATTCACACGTGCGCATAGATATCTTACGGTTTTCCATCCTTCCCCGCCCCCCGCACACCGTATTACCGCGACCGTTTAATGGCGTAATCGTGCGCGACATCTCGGCCCGACTGTTACAATACGAGATTGTTGGGCGCACGTCCGCACGCATTGTAACGCGTATATTATGCGTTACACGAACACAGGCTACGGGGTATAAATCACCACGTAAACGCGCAGTATTATTTCGACGCACCGTCGACGACTCGGACGACGTGTTCCTTTTTCTTCATAATTTCGTCACCACACGCATTCACCCGTTAGCCGCTTCGCCGCCACCGTTTTCATCCGTTCGCGGTGATATATTTTTAACGCCGCGGATCGTAATGTTTTAATACGACGCACGGTCGATCGGCGACACCAACAGCTTATGGCGCGTTCTCATGAGGCGAGTTAAGTTGACCGATTATACGAGTTGATCAACAACAATTGAATAAAATCTCTAGTGAGAACATTTGTTCCAATAAACTTGAACGACTAATTAGTTGATCAAAAAAAGTTTGACCCGGTCAAACTTTATCGTTCAAGTAATGAGTTATTTTCCAATTCCTTTCCAAGTTGAAAAACCTGTCTCGACACGTGAGGACATAAACCTACATTACAGTTGATTCAAGTTGAACTCCAGTTTGTTTTCAACCAGTTGGTGGTCACAAGTGCATTTTATGTTTTATTTTGTCATTTGCTTTTTTTTTTCAATTTTTAACTAAATATTTTTAATTTTAACCCAAGAACGACGTTTTTTACGATTTTTACACATATTAATTAAAATCGTTTTTAATTCTTCTTTTACTAAAATACTTATTGTATTTACAATTTCACATACAACTGCTTTCGACGCCACTTTCAACTGTATTGATGTATGTGATAAAATGAGCTCGACAGCGGCGTCGACTACGTGTCGACCGCGGCATTACGTGTAAAACCGAGTTGAAAATAAAACTGAAACATGTTCTGTTGCAACGCGCGAACAAAACTGATTCAACTTATATTTAATTTTTGTTGATCAACTATAATTGGTCAGCTAAACTTGACTCATGAAAACGCGCCCTTACCGCCGGTGCGGGGGAACGCTGTGAAAACGTTCCGCGTCCGGTGCGACCGAAAAACGTTGAACGATCGCGATACGCCGTCGTCGTACGAACTGTTGGCCGCCACGTCGATCGCAACCCTTAGTCCGATACCGTTCGTAATCAACGCGTACACCTGTAGCTGGTCGCTATTTTATAGAGATTTGAAACCCGTCGATGTTCCCCGCCGGGACGGGAGACGTTACCCGTAAGGCGAGTCGAGGACGCAGGACTCGCGGCACTCGTTTCCGAAACGGTAATGCGACCGATCGAACGTTGCATCTATACACGGCCGAACGTTTCGGACGAGCGTAAAAACTAAACTTGAGCAGGAACGTCGACGTGAAAACAAAACAAGGAATAACGATGGCTACTCGAGTTCCGTTTCAACCGGTAGTTGGAGTACGGCATAACGACGACGACCTGACACGGGAGTACGGAATGAATTCGTTGCTCTTTCTGTGACCGACGGACAGGGGTGGCTCGTCAGGGGAGACTTTGAGTCGTCTGCGTCTCCACTTAAAAAAAAAAAAAAAAACAACTACTTGTAAATAATAACCATTTAAAAATGTATAGAAATATTTTTATTTTTATTGAAAATATACTATAGCGTGTTCTATATCTATTATTATACATTTAAGGCCAAGAAATATGGTTTGGCTTGTTAGACGGAGTGAGGCCGGGGAGAATGATCCGCGTATTATGGACGCTGTTGTGATTGGGTTCGCGACAACGATTTCCGTGCCATCGCGCCGTCGTTAGTCGCTGTACCCCGGAGTCTACGGATTCGCAGATAAAAAAAATTGCAGAATTGAATTGGTCTGTAAAAGAATTTACCGTCGAGTTGAGTTGAAAATATTAACTTAATCAAGTATTATGTATAATTAATTTTCCAATAAAAGGGTTTCTCCCGTCCGTTGTTGTACGGAGTTTATGTGTAAGTAATTTAAGTATTCCCAGGATGTTTGCTACGGGCCGCCGCTGCCGACGGGCGACTTCCATTCACGGAGGACGCGCGCGCACACTTATAATACAACACAGTGGCGCGTAACGCGTTCGGTCGTATCGCATTAATTTTATTTTTTCATTCGTTCGTCGACGCGCACGATTTTTCGGTAAAACTAAATCGTTCCCACTCGTTTCCGCCGTAACAAGAATGGATTTATAACGACGTGGAAAATGAAAAAAAAAACTCCGCGTGCGTCAACGTACATCATAAGCAGGTGCGTAGCCACGAGGAAAACGTAACACAAATAAACATCATGAACAAACGCCGTCCGTCGCGAATAAACGCAGGTCGTGTATCCTCGATTAAAATACTGTCGTACGGCCGTCGGTCGGATCTAATGCGGACGTCCGACGACGGTTATTTACATTGTAACGCATTATTAATTCAGACATTTTATTATTATTAAATGCTGTATCGATAATACGGTGTCGGTGGCGTACGTAGAGGTTTCTATGGCCTACTTTCCTCCAAAACACCTTCCTCCTCTCGAAATTTCCGACCATTTTCGCTGTTGAATTTCGTATCGATTTATAGTGAAAACCCCGATCCGACTGTAATCCTGCGTAAGCTATTGCATTTTTATAATACCTGCCATAATATGTCACTCGTAGCTGTCGTTCAACACCATCATGGACGTGCATACAGTAGGTAGGTATTCGCTTTGAAGCCGATTATAGCGGATACTGTTTTCGACTGAATAAACTATCATCATTCTATTATTTCTGTGCGGAATATCATTGCGCATACGATATTATAGTAGGTACTGATGAACTTCATTATTTCACATCGTATTACTATGATAATTATACGTGTATGGACATAGGTAAATACATGACCATGTGATTATATGGATTAGGACTATCGGGTCATCTAAAAAGAAATTCGAATTTAAAATATCGGAATCCGGGATTTAATACGTATTTTTTCTAGTTTTCATTTAATATTCAGTTCTAATTTAAAATCAGTAATCATGCAAACACATATAATATACGTATATATAGGTATAATACACATAATAATCTACGATGAAAACTACGATTGCGTGCTCTTGGGAGATAATTGCAGTACGTACGAATTCAGTTTTACAAGTGCCGAGAAACTCGCTGGGTTACTACACCACTTCATCGACCCGTTATTGTAACTATTTATTATTTGTTGACGAGTCGAAAACGTAAGAACAAAACACTGCGGATCATCGTTAAATTTCTACGCGCATCTTTCGAACGTGGACGATCGTAAAAATAGTAATATAATATTAACCAACAGTCGGTGGCGTTTGTTACGCGATCGTGAATGTTATATTATGTGAGAAAACCAACGTGATCGATAACGGCAAGGATCGTGTGCACGATAGAAAAGCAGTACAGTCCGATCAAATTGTATAAGGTCGTAAAGTGCCAAAGGGACCGACTGGACATGTTGAGAGTAAGTCGGATGGACGTATTAAAGCTTTACAATGCATAAAGAACGATTCGTGTTCGGGGAAGGCGTGTCATTTTATTTCGCGTTTCAATTATTTCTTATACTTACACAATTGTTATAATACTCGTTTGCTGACACCCTAGAACAGACAAAACTCACTGTGAACCCGAAGCGGTTTTCGGATCAAAGGTAGTCAATCAGTGCGTTTGCGCGTGGTACCAGAAACCTTGTTATCCGAATGATGTTTGATTAACAAACACTCGGCTGAAAGAATGCCGCGAGATCTTGTGGTCAAACGTGATGATGCTGTTTACATGCTTGCATTAACCACACTAAAAAGAAAGAACTGTTTACATTCGGTAACACATCAGTCCGATATTATAACACATTATAACAACAATTACAGCTATACGTAAGGTAATACGAATGACGAAAATTAAGTATAATAATTATAAAATAGAATGTGCATTAAATAAGCATATTGATGAATGGAATATGAAATATGAATTGTATTTTTAGATTTAAATCACTCTAGTTCACAAAATTAATTCTTATACGATATTAGTATTAATTACGTAAACATTTTTAGCGACTTATTGTCTAAGATATTTAATTGAATTAGTTATATTAAGTGGGCCATTGAAAAAGTTGTATGGTTTACTATAAACACTAGATTTCGACATAAAATACCGAACAATTACTGAAGTAGTACCAATTTTATTTGGACATTATAAGTATGGGACATTTCAAATATTTTCCATAAATGTACACTTAATTTAAAAAAAAAATAATATAAAATTAATATAATACATGCATACTGTGTGCAGTAAAGTGGAATAATATAAACATTTATATCACCTACATCCTTTTAAGTCGTTTTGTTTAATCTATATTAATAAAATCCGGTATTCATGAAATGTTTCTCAACCAATGGTTAACATCTGTTTAATTTCAATTTAATCATAAATTCAATATTTTTAAAAAGAGAAATTATACATATTTTTATTATTGATATGTAAACATTAAATTATTATTTTTCAACAATTTACAAGAAAACGAAGGTGATAATAACAAAAATTACAATTAATTACAAAGATTAAAATAAGAAAAGAAAAAAGATAAAAACATTTTTTTCTTTTAGAAAATATAAATGTATTTAATATGGACTATAAATTTCATAATATTAAATTTCCAGACCAATCTTTTTTTTTTTTTTATTATTATTAAATTAAATTAAAAACAAAATGTAATACAAATGTATTTAAGTTTAATTTATCCCATTAAGCTAAGCTTGTGGCGGGATAAATGAGTATAATAGTAATCAGTACACTTTATAAAACTATTACTATTTAAATATTATTCTAAAATAACAGACAAAAATAAATACAAAATCAGGTATGACACCGTTACAATTCAAGTAATAACCAGTTTACAATAATTTTTTTGTTTGACAAATAGTTAATTTTATTTCTTACGTTATTGATAATACATTTTTTGATTGATAGTGGCATTTTATTAAAGTTTGTTGGACCTAAGTAATCCACGAATTTGTGTCCCATACTTTTTTTTGTGTAACATACACACATGTCATATGCCCTACTGTCCCGTTTATCGACTAGATTTTCACTTATATTACCATTTTGAAACATAATAGAAAACTGCATGTACAGATACCTAACAGGTAGAACTCTAAGTTCTTTATAATTTTTACACGTTGAACCATATAAATCTTTTTTTTTTAAACATATTCGTAAAACAAGGTTTTGTTGAACTTCAAGTGGTTTTAATGCATTAACTGCACAGCCACCCCATACTAATAAACCATATTGAAACATTGTTTTATATAGTGCATTGTAAACAACATACATAGTTTCAGTTGGTAAGATTTTATTAATTTTATATAGTTTGAAAATAACAGATCTAAGTCTCATGATTAAGTTTTCAATATGAATTTTCCATCGAAGATTCCAATCAATAATTAGACCTAAGTATTTAATCCTAGTAACCCTAATTATCTGTTGGCAATTACAAAGTTTTGAGTTTACATCTAGAGTATTACACGTATGAATAACAATATCATTAAATGGTATAATTGTATTATAAATAGAGAAGGCGATAAAATTACTTTTTTTTATATTTAAAATTAGTTTTTTTCTATTAAGTTCTTTGAAAATATTATTTATTCCTAAAGTTGTTTTTTTTTGTACATTTTCCCATGTACTACTGGAAAAAAGAAGGCACGTATCATCAGCATACGTAATAATTTGACCATCGATACATACATTACAAATGCTATTTATATACAAAATGAACAAAATCGGTCCTAACACACTACCTTGCGGTACCCCATATTCGATTAAACCCTCCTTACTGAGGGCACCGTTTATGGATACCATTTGCTTTCTATTTTTAAGATAACTTTCGAACCAAGTAAAACTCTCATTTTTTATTCCAAAACTTGGTAGAGTTTTTAATAGTATATTATGATTGATCGTATCAAACGCTTTTGCCAAATCTAAAAAAACTGCAATTACTTTTTTATTTTTGTCTAATTCATGGTATAAAAATTTAGTTGTCTCATATAAAGCTCCAGTCGTACTTTTACCAGATCGAAAACCATATTGGTTTTTAGATAGTAAATTATTTTTTTCTAAAAAGGACATAAGTCTTGCTTTTACTATTTTTTCAAAAATTTTTGAGAAGTTGCTGAGCATGGATATTGGTCTATAATTAGTCAGATTTTCTTTATTTCCTGTTTTATATAACGGTTTAATAATTGCTAGTTTAAATTTATCAGGAAAAACACCATTTTTTAAACATACATTCAGTATATATATAAAAGGGTCTACAATGCAGATTGCAATATGTTTTAATAATTTAACTGATATTTTATCAAAACCAGCTGCGATTTTATCTTTGAAATTTTTTATTATATTTAGAACCTCAGTTCTTTCTATTTCTTTGAGAAAATGTTGGTTAAAAGACAAATCACACACTTTGTCATCGATATCTGAGTCATTTTTAAATTTAACTACTAAGTCATTCCCTATACCTATGAAAAATTTATTAAAAATATTAGCCGCGTTTAGAGGATTTTCTTGGGGGTTAATTTTTTGACCGTTATTTTCAATTTTATTTACGAACGTCTCATTATTTCCATTTTTATTTGTACATGTTAAATTGTTTATTAAATTCCAAGTAAGTTTAGGGTTATTAATTATTTTAGAAAATTTTACTTTATAATAATTCGCTTTTATTGCTCTTAAAGTTGATGTAAAAATATTTCGATATTTAACATAATATGCCCGTAATTTTAAATTTTTTGGATGTTTTTTAACCAATTTTGAGATATCATTTTTTCTACGGGTCGAAATTAAAAGTCCTTTAATCATCCATTCCATGATTCGTTTACTTTTGGATGTAGTTTTGATTTCATAACTGGATTTTTTCAATATTATTTTGTATCTTTGAATAAAATACATCTATTAATTTGTTAGCATCAGATATTTTATTAAGAGTAGACCAATCTTCTTCTTTTAGAAGCTTACATACAAGGTCAAAGTTAATTTTATTTTTAAAATAAATTTTATTCTTATGATTAAAATGACTAGGTATTGTTACTTTTGTAATTACAGTGAAGTGGTCTGTGATATGTGTTTGTATAACACCTGCGACAATGTCATCTAAATTTGATTTTGATGCTTTGATAAAAATATGATCCAAACAAGATTGAATAGCGTTTGTAGGTATTCTAGTACATATATTTATAAAGGATTTAAAACCATGCTCGGCCAACAAATCTAGATAATCATTATTTACATTACTTACAATATCAATATTTATATCTCCAATTAAGAAAGAAAAACCATTGTTAGTGTTATCGTGTGCAAAAATATTACGTAACTGTACGATAAAGTCATTTATGTTATTTGAGGGCGACCTATACACGCAGTAAAGTATCTTCGGTATATCATTAATGATTACTGATAATTTTAAAATGTTACTTTCAATGGAGTCAAATTCATATACATTTAAATTTTCCGCTAAGCAACTTTTGACAAAGATTATTATACCGTCATTTTGGTTACGTTTAGTAGATGAGAAATATGTATTATAACCAGAAATCGAATACAAGCAGTTTTCCACATGATGCCATGTTTCTGTTAAGATAAGAATATCTATTTTTTTATAATTTATATCATTTTCTAAGAATAATAAGAATTCGTCGAAATTGGCATTTACACTTCGTATATTGGTACACATTACATTTAAGAAAATATTTTTATTAGTGTTATTATAATTAAAATTATTTACAAAGTCAGTTATAGATTCAAAGTATCTAGTATCATAACTGTTATATTTTTCTATTATATCTAAGCTATTCATTGAAACAAATAAACGGAATATATAATTTTAAATTGATTATTTGAAAATACAATATTTATAATATCATACTATTTTTGAGATAGATGTTTCATCATCAATAATTATTGCTTTAGAGCTATCATTTTTTTTAGCAAAAATCATACTATTTTTAAACCATATATATTTAAAACCGACCTGTTTAGCGGCTGTTCTTGCTTTGAAAAATAAGCTTCTATGCGTAAATGTCATTTGGTCATTGAGGTAAATAGCAGAGTTGTTCCACGCCGAGTCAACATCTTTTGCCATTAGCTTCTGTTCTTTAGCCATTTTCATAAGTTTATTTTTTTCATCTACTGAGTTGAGGCACACTAAAATTTTCCTGGGTTTTTCTGATATTTTTGATGGTATTCGGAAAACTTTTTGAATTGAAACATTCACACCTAACTTGGTTGTTATTTTTTGTATGGTATTTGTACATATTTCATTACTAATCTCCGGTACACCCACAATCTCCATATGACACTCAAGAGCTTTTTGTTCAAATTTATTTACACGTCTTGACAAATTAATCATTTCACTTTTTAGTATTGAATTTTCTTCTTTGATTCGTTTATTTTCATTCTTTAAATCATTTACAGCAGATATCAACTCTTTTAACTGATGATTAAAATCATCAAATTGTGAACTCATGAAATTAACTGAATCAACAACACTTTTTAGAGTTTCATCGGAAACTGTTTTAATAATTTTGGTAGAAATAACGGGTGAAACAGTTGGTTTTTTGATTTTACAATTTGAGCAAGTCCATTCTTCTTTCTAAATTTTAGATAGTTTTCTAAAGTTTGCTTCTCTAAGTCCAGCGCAAGTGAAATGTAAGAACTCCTTACATAAAGAACAATCAATGTCATCTCCTTGAAATATTTCTTCGTTACATACTAAACACAACATAATTAAAACGTAATTTACGGACAATAAACAGAGATAAGAGCGGAAATATTATTATCGTAAAGTATAACCATTCGCGACGGAGGACTGATTACAACTGAAATCTGGAGAATATAACTAATAATAACTTTTATAATGATTACTTTATTGTAGGAAAGATCATTGACATACGTGATATTCAAATCGAGGGAGGAAAAAAGGTCAATGTTCTGATAATATATGATAGATTGAGACAATTCAAGAGTAAACGATAAAAGTCGCAAGAGTTTCCGCCACAATCGGGAAGTTTGCAACATGGGCCGTTGTTGAGTCCTAATTTGTAGGAGTAGGTAGAATTTTGGTATAAATAATAAATAAATTTCAATTTTATTAAATATTAGTGTTTAATCAAAATATACATACCATATTTTTGGTTTTCCTTCTCTTAAGAGATATAATAATTTAAAAATGAAATGGTTACAATTTATCAACAGTCTAATAATTGTTAAACCATAGAATTTAAATATTTTAATATATTCTTAATTGATTAATTATAATAATATATGATAAAATATACGCATATTATACATAGTTAGGTGATATTTTTAAAAAAATGTCTATGCACTTGTAACCGCTTACGGTAGCGATAGAAATGATAATCATACAATAATATGATGATTCCACTGTATCGTTTGTACACGAATCCGATAATGGAAGAAACATCCATTCGTACATAAAACGTGACACAGGTTCCTGACGAAGTATTAGAAAAAATACGATTATCCGTGTACGAACGGTATCCTATTACGTTCATGAAAAGACTACCGAGGAAGAGAAATAAATCGTCCGCAGCACTCCGATCGCGTGTTCCGCGCAGTGTTGTAAAAAATACTTTAAAAATTGTATTTAAATACAGACACAAATACATCCATTCAGAGAGTATTTAAAATACATTTAAAAATCTTTTCAAATACTGTTTTATCTTACTTTTCTACTAGTCGGTAAGGCAGATCAATTTTGTAATAAATAATTTTAAAATTATCATGTTACATTCAACTATGTATAATTAGAAGTTTTTGTGCCATCTTCTTAATTATATTATACTGAAAAATGAAAATAAATAAAACTTGTTTTATAATTACTATTGTAATTATTTAATTTAAGGTAATAGACACAGAATAATGCTGTTTCTGAATCCTAGTAAATAATTTAATAGACATTAAATTATAAGCTGTTTAATATTTATTTTATATATTCAAATTTACTTTTGTCGTTACTAAGTTGTGTATGGGTATGTGTAGTACAGCGTTGGTGTTTTGGTAGACTGTATAAATGTTCAAATGCATTATTTTCAGTAATATTTTTATCCAAGAGCAAAACATCAATAATTGGTAAAATAGCTACTCCTTCTGACGTATCAACCACCTCATCGCTGGTATTTTAGTCAATATTTTCTTTCTCATCAGACATTTCTATGACTTCGTTCACAATCGCATTTAAATTAGATTTTCTTGAAGAATAATCTTTCTTATTGTTAACAGCATAAACCCTAAAATAAAGCAAAATAAATATAAAAATGAAAGTAAAAATATATAAAAAAAAAAATTACTCACTTGTAACTTTTCACAAAATTTGACACATTGTCAGTAATAGTATGAGAAATTTTATTGTTAGTATCAAATTTTGTGTATAAACTTCCATTTTTTTTTAGCTAAGACATCATAAGTGTGTTTTCCTTTTAGTCGTTTAATTCCTAATAGGCAAGATACTCTTATCAAAGAGTTGTTTATCCAATGACCAGTTATATCAATATAGGATCTGAAAATAAATTAACATATATACATTTGATATACCTAATATACCTAGTTACACAATGATTATGAGTTATCATAGGTATTTAAATTGTTTATATTTTTATAAACAAATTAATTTAGTTACATAAATTGGTTTAAAATAAAGCTATTAAAAATATTATAGTTATTATAGTAAAAAATAATGTGTTATAAACAATAAATTATATTTAAATTATAATACTAACGAATATAAACTGTAAATAATTCATATTATTCACCTCTTAAATATAGACCAACAATCAGCTGTCGTTGTAACATGATTTTCTAGACTCATATTTTTCAAAATTTCACTTGTATGACTATATTGTATATGACTATATATCAAGTCGTTTCATCGATGTAGAACGAATTTTTTTATTTTAGGGTAGGAGATGCTTCTTGCACTAACAACTTAAAATCATCGGAGTCTGCCAATGAAAATTGCAAACATTGATTTATTATTAATTTTTAAATCGTTGTGTTCAAATTAGCTGAAAGTTTTGATAATAATATTTTTATTTTCCATTTAACTCTGTAAAAACACTTTTAATTCCTAAAATAAACTTTCTCACTGTATTATTAATTTTGATTTCAATTAAATTTACTACCTAATAGATGAGCATTATGAAATTATAATAATTTTAAATTACATTCAGTATTTAAAGACATATTATTTAGAGTAGGACATCTGTTCATCTATTAGTTTTAAAATACGAAAATGTTGTAAGCGTCTCATTCGTCGCTACGCTGTCAATTTGTGTTTACCCGACTTAGTTCTCTTTAGATTGTTATGGCATCACGAGATACGCATCACGGAATATAATATTTTAATAAATAAGAACGTGCAATTATTAATTTATTACTATTCGACGTCACAATAACACTTACACAGTTACACTTTAAAAATAATGTTTAACAATGTTCACAGAACAGAGTTACAAAGTGTAATACTAATAGGTATACCGATATGGCGGATATATGTATAATACTTTGTACAATCGTCAATCACGCATTCATTCCATATAATATTATATATTATATTTTATTCGACAAACAATAATCGTGGAATAGATCTAATATGAATATAATTGTAGTAACTGATTAATTTCTTGGGTAAAAAACTCGGGGTATCCCTAACTATTTATAGATATCTTCCTATTGTTGCTGAATATGATTACAAACGAGATGTCGGCAATACGGTTTTTCAACTTGAACGAGTGAAAAAATATTATAAAATATAAAATAGTAAAAAAAAATTGAAAAAAAAAAAAAAAAAATGATGATGACTGACGACTTAATGTTCAATAGCATTAATTTAAAAGTATTTGATTTTCAAATACGAACACGTCCAAGACAGTATTTAAAATACTTCTCAAGTAATCAAATTAAAAAGTATCTTAGAAGTATTACAAAAATATTTAAACGCATTTACTCAAATACTTTACAAGACTGGTTATGCGATGGACCACATTGACTGTTATCGTACAATTAATATTGCGTACCACCGTCCGTCGTTCTGCCCCTGATCGATCCTTACGTACGCAGATTGCACACGAGCACACCGAAATATCAATTTACGTACACCGATCTTATCTCGTTAGACTTGATGATAATAATAATGTTTATTGTACAATGCGCGCGCCCGTCGTACCGCAACAGCAATGGGTTTAATACGTACCGATCAAGGCTATTGAAGAATCCGCATCTGTTTTGCAGATCTTTGTATTCGTCGGTAAACGACTCGCTTGGACTCGAATGCGAATCGCATAAATTTATTAATTGTTTTATTGTCGCGACGAAATGCTATTTTGACCGTCGACAACTTGCTCGCCGATAACGTAAGCGACATTCGTAGGTATTTGTTTTGTACCGTCACGGTTGTGCATTATTTTCCAGGGCGGTTTCAAAAAAACGTTCTCGACGCATTCGGATCCGGTGCGTATTCCAATACGACAACCGCTCCGTCGCTCCGATCACAATAATCGTATGCAAATGGGCGTTGGGAAAGAACGTAGCGCGCGCAGGTGCCCATTAAAACGCGCGCGCATATACCACGGCGCGGTGCACCTGCTGTTTGGCACGACACGTTGCGGTTAGTTTCGCGGCTTGCGCATAGGAAAACAAAAAAAAAAAAAAAGACGAAAACCCGAAGGACCGTCGTAGTGGTCGCGCGTACGAGAACACGTACACGTGATATGGTAATGCGCGTAACGATACGTGTACTACTGCCGTACGCTTTGCGCGAGCGGTGTGCGACGGGGACGCGGACGCCGCGATTAGGGTGTGCGACCAGATACGAATACGATGGTCGAGGTCTGTTCGACGTGCGTAAACCGTAATGACGGAAAGGGGGAGGGGTAAAAAAAAAAAAAAAACCAGGAATTAGAAAGGATAATTTGTACGCGCACGTACGCGCCGCGGACGCGAACGTCGAAAATCGTCCTGCGACCGCTCGCGCATCTGTAATCGATTACGCCCCCGCGCCCGCGATGGTGCTGCCTATGTGTAACGCAATCAACGGTAACCACGGTACAATTACGGTACAGCGTACGTCAGCCGTCACGAACCCTTCGATTATTATCATGCAGTCGCCGCATTATAAAAACATCGTACGCCGTTCCTACCGGGTAGACCGACCGGCCGGTGGATACCCGAACCCGTCGTCGTTATTGCCGTTTGTAAACGCTGCTGCAGATCCTTTCTTGCGGTGCACGGGCTGCCCGATTACACACCCGTGGTCGGTAAGTATCCGTACACCGGTGCCAACGCCGGTAGTCGCGTTATTATTGCCGTCCGGCGGACCCCGAACCCGTTGTTGGTTTTCAAACGGTGCGTTATTATCGTCATTACCGTTAACGTACACGTCGGTCGGCCGGGCCGTACTATCTATTGGTACGCGCAGCGTCCTAATGTGAACGGATTTTTCTTAGGATTATAAGACCGACAAAATTTGATGGCGCTGCGATAGATCGCAATCAGCAGACGAATATCACTGCGTCGCGCAGAACACGTCTGTCGAAACAATAATATACCGGCACGCCACTACAAGTACCTAGTCAGGTACTACCTACACGTCGTTTCGAGAGCTCAGCAGAATAGCACTGCATACAGTGCGTTGAAGGTTTTCCCGAAACATTACATATTGTTGTTTAAAGATTTGTTTTGAAAGTTAAAATACATCGCAGACTACAAGACTTTATATCGGCCGATAGTTTAGTCGGGTTGGGCTGCTACCGCGCACACTGGGCCAACTAAACAGTTTGGTTGGTGGTGGTACGCAAACTGGTCAATAGACGGCCGACTGCTTTGGAAAGATTTTTTAGTTGTGCTGAATTCTGCTGACGATAGCAGTCGTGTTTTAGTATACATTTATTATACCTTCCCGCTCCAAAGCTCTGGTGAATCGGCCGAGTCGGCAGACTAAAAATCGGCACTGTGCGCGCGTGGATTGAGCAGTCGGCCGATAGTTCGCCGACTGTTTAGTTTGAAGGCAATCGTGCAGCCCATCAAACTTATTCGTCGGCCGATACCAAATCGTTATAATGTGCACTCTTGCACATAACATTGTACTGATTAAGAATCCGACTAAACTATCGGCCGATATAAAGTCTGTAGTCTACGATGTCTCTAAGAGTTTGAAGGCTATTGTTTTTTTTTTTAATAATTTTAATAACTTACATAGCGTTGAACGGTCGTGCGTCATCGTGAAACACTCGCACACGGTGTTGGTTAAAATAAAGATCGATTGAAAAATCAGAAAAATGACCGTCGGCTGATATTGCTAGACACACGAGACTACGTGCGTGTAGAGCGCCTGGAGGCGGTTCGCGCTTAAACGTTCTGTGACGACCGTCCGAAGGGATTTTCGTTACGCGGCGCAAGATTAAAAATGAAACGGTAGGGGTAGTAGTCGGATGAAACGGTCTCACGGAATCCTGGGGCACAGTCGCGCAACAGCACCGGCAGAGTTTCGGATAATAACGTCTTCGGGTCGTCGACAATGGAAAACGTAGCTGAGGGCGGCGCTATTTATTATCCTATTATTGTTATTTATCTGACCACGACGGTGCGGCGGTTGAATCGTCGAAAACGCTAGGTCCTACGGGACCACGTGTGCGCGCATCGCCCTTGAACCGCGCAAAACGTTTTCGACGTACGACGCAGTGCAACGCGGACGGTACGATGTTCGCGTCCTTCTCCCCAACCCCCACCCTCTTGGCCACCGTCACCCCGAAAACAACATATCATCGCGGCGCGTATTATTATTATTGATAATATTGCTTACACAAATGTGTGTGTGCACATACGGTGTATAGTGTAGCGACTCGTCGTCGGATCCCGCAGTTCGATTTTCCCGCGGGGAAGTTCCTGCGGGTCCACACGTACACGTCGATTGCCACGACCGCGCGCCGGCCGTTCTCCCGCGGATGACAGTTATCACTGTTTATGAGCTCCGCTCTCCGGAGGGTGACGAAAAAAATAACGAACGAAACAACTGCCCGCCGCGAAAAGAAGTGGATCCAGCCGAATTTATGACGTTCGCTTTTATTATTATTATTATTATACAAACTATTATTATTATTGTATCGTGTGTTGCGTTTACGCACGTCGCGGACCCTCCGCCGTTGCCGTCGACCGACCGGCCAGACTTCCGGTCATCTGGAATCGCCCGGCGACGCCCGTTCGACATTAATGTGCTTTCCGGTTTACACGCTTTACTCGCGTACTCATCCCCTAGTGCGTGTGTGCTATACACTCTCGATCGCCCTCCCCCCCCTATCGAGTACTCCCGAGTGCGTTTAATTCTCGCGTTACTCGACGCCCGAAACCGTGCGCAGGATTTACCTTCTACGTACGATGCGTACATGACGTGTTCTTCGAGGATTTCCGATAAGCTGTAGTGATGTGTACAATAATATGTTCGCGGTTTCTCTCGATACTTAACGTTTGCCCTGCAGGCACACCGATGAAAACGCGATGAAAACCCAAAAATCAATTATGATACGCACGCAGTAAACAGCAGTACTTGTTTTCTCAGCTCAACACCCCGAAATACAACTTTCAAAAGAAAAATGTTCCTAGAAAATTAGTAACCCATTTCTAACAATCAGAAAGATGGATTTGTTATGCAACCGTTTAACCCTTAAAATGTTTTTTCTAGGTTCCGGATGATTCGGGTGACGGACCATGTGTTATAACACGTAATCGGTATAACGACATGCGCAGTGCGAGAGACTTCGTGCACGTTAAGTTGCTTTACGGACGCGAGATTAGGAACACGCAAAATGCTTGGTGCGACAATCGGATCGATACGAATTCGTCGTCGTTGTAAGTTCGCTCTTTACGCGTCAACATCGACACATGAATTCAATTGTACTTCAATGTATGCAATCATGTGCATTAACACAAGTGGGTTACATGTACGGTTTCCCGTACAACGATTCGGTGCTAAATGGCAAATTCACAATCGAAATCATAGAAATAACCGATTTATCAAAATACTGACCCAAAATAGACTAAGATTTTGACTATGAATATATTACGACAACCAAATCGTCATCGGGGAAACGACTAAATTATAAGCATCCGTACGCTTATGTTCGGTGATTTTAGTTCGGTCAAACGGTGTGTGCATCGATGAAAACATTTCACTCATTAAAACTGAATTTGGCCCTAATACAATTCGTATTCTCAATATTGCAATAGAAAATCCGGATTCTCAAATCTTCCATGGGCGAGTTTTCAACCATAATTCTATTATACCGAAACCGGGTATATTTTCTAATTGTGTGCTATAACAACAATAATAAAAATAATAATAAAAAAAATCCAATGATTTATAAACAACAATGTTAAATATTATCTTATATTAGGAAGTCGGTCTATGTTGACGTTGCAGTAAATGTATACAAAGTCTTATGTCGCCGATGAAACTGATACGGCTAGGGTTTATTCTCGCGCCGAGTTTAATATTTTTAATGCGTCCGAAGGCGTTTTACGAACTTTCCGAGTGTTTGCACAGGAATCGCACTGCTGCTGCTGCTGCTTGTGCAGGACGAACGTGTTTCGATATCTGCAGAGAGACCGTTAGCGCGCGATAATCCGCAAAAAAAATACAAGGAAATGTTTATTTTAAATCTCCCCGAGGGGGCGGTGCGGCGTATTTCTCGGGGTCATCGCGTGTGAAATGTTATTGTTCGGCGGCCGTCTCTCCTTAAGCCTCGGCCGAGAATACGGACATGTGTGTGCGTGCGTGCTATTATCATTGAAATTCCGGCAAAGAGGATTTGTCCGTGTAGCTGTTATCGCCGTCCTGCCACCCCATTCGGATAGGAAATTTGTTCTCGTCCGGCCGACGAGTAAAAATTTACCCACAGAAATTGATACGTAACACGGTTGCGTAAGACGGGCGCAGACGGTGCCTACGCCGCCGCGAGGTGTTCACATTGAACAGCGTTTAACGATACAATGTACCGTGCGCAGCGTGTGTTGACTTACGATTTGAATGTGAAAAGAGACTCGCGCGAACAGGATCTGTAATAATTATAATAACACGCGGCGTTGTGTTATTATCATCATGTGCGATGTGCGAGGGTGGAAGGTTGTCGTGCTGGCAAACTCTCCTGTGTAAGGATCTCGAGGACAATAGTAGTAATATTGGTGATTTTGAAACGGTCGAAAGCAGAATCTTGCAGCGCTTGTTA
Organism: Sipha flava; assembly: GCF_003268045.1. Taxonomy (NCBI): domain Eukaryota; kingdom Metazoa; phylum Arthropoda; class Insecta; order Hemiptera; family Aphididae; genus Sipha; species Sipha flava. Next base: position 340,856 of record NW_020272939.1, read on the forward strand.
CGTATACAGCATAAGCCGCTAGTATTGTGCACACTCGGAACGGAATGAATTTTATCGTTGCACAACGTTTTTGGTTCGCGGCCGTTACACGCCGGTACCTAGGTTTGTGAACCGGCAAGCTTGTAAAACACATCAATTTACTCTTTACGGTTAATCGTACACGGGGTCAAGCGTACGAAAACACGATACATATGGTTTCCGATGGTGGGAAGGGGGAGGGTCAACATGCGTAAGGGATGCCCTAGGCGCTTATCGTTTTCAGTACAATTTGTCTTTTTGACAATTTTCCAATACAGAGTTCAGACGAGTCGTCACGCCGGATGACGCGTTCGTCAAGTGTCCGCGCTATACTCGGATACGTTGGCACGTAGATTTGTCTTGCACACAATACAAATGAGTAAATGCACCGTTTTCTTTCCCTGACAACGACTCGATTGTCCTTATAAATTCGTAGTAATATCCATGCTATATCGACCGATTCTGCCTTTATTAAAAAGTTTACGCAATATCTGTTATGATTTCGTCTGTGAATCTAAAACGGCAATCAAACCGACGTCAGGAAAACGGTAAATTTCACTAATTTTTGTTTTCCACTTGAATATTACATTTTGCGATCCAAAGCCGATGATAAAAGGTTCTTTTAGTGGTGAACCGGACCGTAATACTACTTCACGCAGGGAACAATGCAAGTTGATTATAAAGAACTAACGATTTATCTGTTTGAACTGTGTTGAAGAACCTGGATCGGTACTTGATTTAAGCAATGTATATATTATTATTAATTGTTGCAAATGCGTCTGGACAAAAGGCAATAGTTCGCATTACACTAACCTTTATGAGAATACGGGGATCCGTACATCTCTTGCTTGTTTTTCTTTTTTTTTTTGTTCTTCTTTCGCGTAGGGTTGGCCTGCGGATTTGCTAATAATCATACTTTACAGCGGAGTGTTGATCGCTGCAGTAGCAACCGCGCACAACAGCAGAGATACGGATACAAAGAATAACATATTATTACTATTACTGTTGTTGTGCGACGTATGCGCTTTTAAAATGAACAAAAAAAAACCCTTTTGTGAGCCTCCACGCGCGCATCAATAGGTACGTTATAATATATTAGCGCGTACGAGCATATTAATTTTTTTTTTCTTCCCATTTCCGGCTTTTGTTCGCGTGTTTTATACCGCATGCGTGTACAGGCAGGTAGGACGGGCCTTTGAAATTTTACTGAGCAGCGAAATAAAAAATAAAAGCGCTCGATCGATTTCGTCTCCGGGTGTAATTTGCTAAGTGTACGCGCACACCGGTGTATTGCAAACCGCTAATTATTAACCGCATGTACCACGCGGAGGGTATGATATGAGCAACCGTCGAACGTCGCGTTCTTCTACTGGTTATGTGCGTGTGTGCGTGCGTGCGTGTGTTTGTATCATTGTGCATACATTATTACAACAGTTCTGTACAATGCGTAACGTTTTTCAACTAGCCATTCACAGACAAGTGTCTTGTAAAGTCGTATCTATTGTGCGGGTTAACGTTTGATGTTTCCAAAACTGCTGTTCGATTCGGTTCACAAAAGCAGCGCTCGTTTTATATACGTGTGAGTGTGTATATGGGGTGTACATACATTTTACATAGGCAACCCGCGCGCGGTACACGAATACGCGCACACTTTTGTCCACGGTAACAATAGCTCGTGGCTTGTACACTTTCGTTTCGCGAGCATAAACGTTTATTTTTACGCTCGTGCGGTAGCACTTTGTTGACGGTTCCGAACGGAAACCGTACGGTTTTACCGCGCGGTACGTTTCCGCGTCGACCGGAAACTTTACGAAAAAAAAAATCCATTTGCATTCGACGAAGCTTTTTACCCGTTTACGCAGGCTATGGATTTGCATTTTCCCAATCGCGACGGTAATCAATTGCTAAAGTCATCAAGAACAAGGCGCGTTACGAAACACGTTCGAGTGTTCAAATTCATACATGTTCGTATGATATACTCATAAAACAATGTATTCACCTACAGGTTCACGAAAACCGTTTATTACAAAAGTTATTGACGCCTAAAAACTATGCAAGTGTGAAGTAGAGTCTCCCGTTTTATCGCGAGTTTCACATTCTCATTGGAAAAATCATTCGAAATAGTAAGTTTTTCAAGGAATCCGTATCAAGCGCAAGACTATGAAATGTATTCGAAAGAATAGCAGTCGATGTTTTCACACATCTATAGGTAGCAACCAGATATTGCTACCTATACATTTTTTTTTATCGATTATAGTTAGCCAAAATCGGTGCACAGTGTAGCAAGGGCGTATTTTAGGGGGAGAGGCGAAGGTAGTTAATTCGCTTCCCCATGGCTCGTATTTTTTTTAAATATAACACATTGATTAATTAAAAAAATGTAATGCATAAATTATTAAGAATATAAATTACTAGCCTATCATTATAATATGTTATCATTATAACAGGAACATGTGGTATAGGTAATGAACTGTAAATTATTTTTAAGTTTATATTGATGAAAAATTTGTTTCGATCCCCCCCCCCCATGGCCTCAACTCAAATACGTCCTTGCAATGTAGTCGCTTTAAACAGAATATTGAAAAAATCATAACTTGGTTGGTTCAGAATCAAAAGCCAATATACGGCTCATGTCCTAGTGTTATGTTCGAGTTATAGCTTACACAAAATGACATAAGTGCAATATAGAAATTTATAATCTACATTTAACGGTATGTATGGTTGGATAGAAGTCATACTGCTCCAACTTGCGGTGTAATCTGTACCATGTAGAAGCGTACTTCACCGCAAATCGAAGTCGCATCTCACATGGATCAGTCCGAGTAGGTTAGACGTGTTCATAGGTAATGGAAAATCCGAGATTTTTTTCCGGACTATAAATTCGCGAAAGTGTTGCTACCGATTAAACGATAGCGGATTTGAGAAATGCACATAGGTCAAACGTGCCGATGTATTTAATTCATAAAAACGAACTTGAATCCTCTTTTAAAATTTTTTATACTACTTTATACGCCCATCGGTAATTTTTGGGGAAAAAACTGAACTCTGATAACATTTAAAGAATCAACAAAAAATAAAAAAAAGTGAAAAAAGTGAAGCTTCGAGCCGAGCGAGGAAAATATAATCTCGGAATCGCGTACACAATTCTCCGCTGATCGTTCGCCGTTAGAAGGCTTTTTCAATTCGGTTGTCATAGTGGCGCGCCAAGGCGGAATAATCAGTGTACCGTACCGTTTTCGGACGTCATCTGCAGTCGGGTACTTTCCCGAAAACGGACCCGACGAGTGTAATATTATAAACACTAATTGGTTATTTATAACGTTGTTCACGTCAAAGGCCAAAGAGAATATTATATGACATGATGTTATTATGACAAACCGTTTGATGATGACAAACCAATGTCGGTTAATGCCTTGGGTCCGGTGCGGATCGTCGTAAAACGAAAACGATTACAAAACCGAACTGCCACGGGCGTTGCTATGCATCGGTATTGCAATGCGTACGGACAAGTTATGATCGCGCGTAATCCCGACGAACGGATCCCTCGCCGAAATAATTAGCGAAGGATAATTTTTTAATCGAAAACCCTAATCCCCTAAAACGGGTAATAGACCGTACGCTCATGATTATAAAATGTATAACGGGCGCCGCGGCATCCCTGCATGATTTCCGTCCTGCGCCAAAGGTTTTTTTTTTTTTTTTAACGAGAACACGGATACAACGTGCATGCACACATAAAATATTCAACGGACGAGTGACCGACGCGAGGGCGAGTCGTTCGTCCGATCGCTGTGTAATCACCCAAAGACGTGTCCCTCGTCAACGAACAATAATTCGACGTGACACGGGTACTGCCCGACGGTCCGAGACTTATAGCACAGGAGTGTTAAAACGTAATACAGCGACTCTCGGCATTTGAGCGTAGGCGGACCAAGATGTTCACTCAACTTTTCGTATTCTGAAATATTTTGGAAATTACCGTAACGGGACACATAATAAACACTTGGCGATGATGACGATACCGAAGAAAATTCTGATTGACTTCCCGTCAGCGACTCGTCGGAAATTTTATCGTTTCCGTGCATTTCGACCTGTACAGTTTATAGCTTTACCAAAACACCGACGACCGGTGTTTATTTCAGACTTTCTGTCCCGGGTGGGGGGGGGGGGGGGGTTATAGTAAATTTCCAAGGGGGTATGCCTTGGAAATTCCTTTTTTGCCAAAAAATAAACACTATGTACAAAAGTAGAGAAATTAATCAATCGATTGTACAATTAGACGTAGTCGTAAGCGCGTAAACCACTACACTAAGTACTAATAGTGGACAGACGACAGCATATTTTAAAAATTACCCATATGTGATAAGGGATCTTAAATCAATTATGCTGACGTACAATTTAATACACATTAATTAACTATTGAAAAGGTAATACCCCAAAAAAATATTATCCTAAATATTTATTTTATTTTATTGTCAACCGTGACGCACAAAATAACTCAAGTTTGTACAATAACTCGTTTCACATATTATCGCATCACAATTATATGTAGTTAACGTAATAGTTTCTTATATTTTGTTGGATGTGTATTCCCCACCCGGCCACCCCTCTGAAATAAACACTGCCGACGACGCTGACTTTATTCGTCCTGACAGTCAAGATGTATAATTTACGAATAATATTTCATCAAAATTTTTTTAAAACTTTCTAAAAAATTTGGTCTCAAATGAAAATATTTTATCGACTTTTTAATTTTTCGGTGACTAATAAGTTGAGAAACGCTGATATAAAGAATAATACTTTTCAACGTTCAATATGCAAACGTATGCGTTAAAGTAGTACCCGTATGTGCTTGAAAAATAATAACGAACCGAAGTGCATACGTGTTAAGGAGTTAAGGCAAATATTGTTGAACTATAATTTATTCAGAGGACACATCGCGGGTGTAGTAATGATGCTTTTGAGAAGAGTGATTTTTACAAAAACACGTGAGTTTACCGAGAAAAAACGATCGTTAAATGGTAAAAAAAAAATCACCTATTATACGTCACAGCATATACATATTGTATGCTCGCCAGTAAAAAACATGCTTGTAAAATTACATAGTGTGTTCAGGTTAAGGGGCGAATCGAAGGTTTTACTATTTCATAAACGTTTGATTAGCGTCAATACACGTGTATTGTAAACGCAAATCAAATTATTCGAATCATCGTTCGCGAATACACCCATACATGCGTTTACAACGAAAAATAAAATTGTTGTCTTGTGTATTATTTGACATATGTAATATTGTGCAGCGATTGACATTAAATCGATAAGAAAATATTACGTATTATTCCCTTTTGCCGTTTTATTCCAAATGTTTCTATTCATTTTTCGTGGGTCGCACCCTAAAAAAACCAAACGCTTTTTTACAAACGTACATGTTGAGTATATAATTTGATAAAAGTATTGTTGTACGAAAACCACTCACTGAAAACATTTAAAGAAATATTAAAAAAAAATATGGATATGATTAAGTTAGAACACCGCAACGTAACATACGTTGTCGTAAATCCCATAAATAATTTTTTGGAAAACATTAAAATAAACCATGTACAACAACATTGCTTCCAAATTTTCAAATAATTACATTGTTCGTTTTTCTAATCTATACAACTTACATAGTTCCACAAACACCACTTAATCACTGATCGATCAGCGTACAGCTAAAACTACCGTTCCGGTAAATCTAAAACATTGACAGAACATTATACTAGAGGCGAAATAAAAAAGGATACGTTGAAAATCAAATTTGTTTGGGTCGAAATAGTCCTGCGATGGATATATGCATTTTTTAACTTTTTGGTTATCCATGACACTTCTATTTTGTTTAATATGTTGATTATAGTAATTTCCGTTAAAATATATGTAAATCAACAATAATATAAATCATAAGAGCATAAAGCCATTTTGAGCTTTTGTAATATAATTTATTTTTAATAGTAATAATTACCCACTCTAATCTAAAATAATAAAATATCTCTCGGGTAAGGCCAATCCAGGTAATAATATATAAAACATCACAGTAGTGTTTTTAATTTTTTAATTCATTATTTTACATTGTTATTAACGAGCTATAATCGTTGTTGAGTGTACGAACCATTCTATAAATATTGAATGTATTTGAAATCAAATATTTTTATAATTTTCAAAACGAATAGATTTTAACAAGAACTGAACATTGGAATAGAGTATGATTTAGAAAATATCTATCTGTACACAAGTTTTTACATTTTTATTACCTAGAGCGCGTTACGTCATTTCAATGTAATAGGAATTAACTCTTTTACCACTTCATCGTTTCTGCACATTCGATTTGAATTTTTTTTCTGATCTTCAGTCCGTTGCCAGTAGGTAACAGAACAGCTGTTTTCAGCGTTTGAAAAATGTATATTTTAAAACGGTAGTAAAACGACTTTCATGAAAATTGTATAACCAAATGAAATCGTTCACGTGCAACGTTCCAAGAAAATCGTGTTACAAAGGCTTTCGTGATTCGTAACGGAAATAAAGACGTTTGACTTTGATTTTTGTATCCTTTCTCGCGAGCTGAAAAAAAAAAGAACCCCCCGCCCCATAACAACTTGTACGCTGTCATGGGAAAATCATCGGCGGATCGTAGACCATAATAAACCTTTCGACGCGCCGTAAAAAAATAAAAAAAAAACCCCAATCACTTCACACGATCCCGCGAGTCGAGCGCTGTTCGACGTGGCCTATGATACTGTGGTCGATGACAATGGCCTTTGCTGTCTATCCTCATGGTAATCGCGGTCGGCTTACCTAAATAATAATGATTTAATGGACAGCGATGATAATAGTAATATACGAGTGTCCCGTGTATAGTAATTGATTTGCGTGTCAAAGTCAAGGGTCGAGACGACGTTATCGCGGTACGAGTGCACCAGCGGTCGGGAACGTTTGATATAAACGTCACATGTAGCCAATAGTAGCGGCAACGGTGACACAATGCGACAATAATTGTTGTTGTTGTTCGCTTTAATCGTTTTCCATTCACACGCACCCGGTATAGGGTTACGCGGCAACACGCAGGACCGGTGCGAAGAGGAGCTATGCTGCAGTGGCGGAGAAGCCGAAGAAAAAAGTGATTGACGTCCGACGACGGACCGGCCGACGGACGACGTCCACGACGACTGAAGAGGACAATGAACGGTATTGGTAAAACGAGATTTGTCTTTTTTTTTTTTTCCTCCGAACCGTGTCGTATTTCTGTGTTCTTGACACCTGGTCCGGCTTTATGTACGGTCACGAGCCGTTCGAGGGGATGAGACCCGTGGACTTGACGTCACTTGACCGGTACGGACGCGCGGGTTCACTGCGAATCTTATTCGATCGGCAGGGTGGCGAACGTCCCCCATTTGTCCTCCGGATCCGCTACCGGGCTGCCGTTTCGTTTAAATACAAGTTAATTATTCCGTCTTGGTCGGCGACGTAGTTCGAAAGGGCAACACTTCGCTAGGGCGGTTATTCCTTTAGTTCCTACAGCTCTTGCGATGTCATACGAACGTTTACGATCCCCCCGTGCATATAAACAGATATGGTTGGATAGACATTTCGATACGTTTTAACGTTTGATAAAAAGCGCTTCGGACCGCAATCGGAAAGATGATTGTTCTTACGAGACCGTTATCGAAACAATAGCTCGCCGGGTCGTGGAATATTTGGTTTTCAGAGGAACCGGCAGGACTTATTTTAAGGATTTTTACCTATTGCCCAAACACACTGAAAATTTGGTTTTATGAAATTTATTTGGATTATAATACTTACTAAAAAAAAAAATCATTCTATAAGGAAAATTATATTTTTGAAAGGGGCCCGAAAGCAATATTACAAGTTTATACCTACACATTATAGTTTTTACTATGATATTAAATAATTTTAAAATATAACATAACTCATTTTTTAGGTTGTTCAAGACTATAGAAAAACATACCCATCATTTAGTCGACAATGTATTTAATATTTTAATAAATTATAAATATTTTAGAATAAAAGTTAAAAAAAAAAAATTTCAATATCATAAAATAATTTTTATATTGTTTTTATTTCATATAAAATAATAATTAAATATAATTTGTATATGTTATAACATTTATTGTTCGCAGTATGTAACTCTATAGTTAATAATTAAAATTTTTTTTTTCAATGTTATAGTTTTTGAAATAATCGAATAAAACTGAAAAACAACCCTCGTAGACCATAATTTAACCAGATTAAGAGGTCCAAATTTTCGCAGAATTATATTTTCATATTACTAACAATTTTTTTTTTTTTTTGGGGGGGATACTCTTAATGAATTTCTAAAATAATTTTTTTCGGACTACCCCAGTGCCCGTATTTATATAATCAACTGCTCTTTTGATTTTTTCTACTACCCGATTCGGGTCGTACTGCCCGGTAGAACAAGACCCGGTAGAAACGTTCGGAAAGGACTGGGTGCATCGTTCGGGTCCCGGTGTTTTCCCCGCGCGTACGAACCCTGTGCGGGGTACGTTTCATTTCGAACATCGGACCGCGCGCGAGACAATAACGGAATAATAGCGTCCGCCGATCGAGCGCGCATCGGATTTTTGCATATGAACATTGTGTCGCGCAATAAATATGCACACGGATAATAGACACGACGCGTACAGGGTGCGTGAAATGCGACACAAGCCGCGACCGAACGACGCGTTAGACACGGTCGTCTTCGGGGCGGGTACAGGGGGATGGGGGTTGACGTGCATAAAAACGCGTACAATGTAGGCGAGTGACGACGACCGGGGGCGCAGCCGCCACTTCGCGGACCGCGTAAACGGTATTTTGCACGCGCGCGCCGTTAAAACCGTCGTCTTCGCGATCGGCGGGCTCGTGTAATTTATGCGCGTGCGATCATTGTGCATCACGGGGATTTGTTGGTTTTCGCACGGTGCGAACATAGTCGTGCGTCGGCGACCGGGAGAGTCGTATTTCATCGAAACGCCGGGGAAAAAAAAAAAAAGAAAAAAAAGGGAAAAAAATAAATAAAAATAGCGAAATAGCGGGAGAGAAAGAGAGAGAAAAGAAAAATTAGAGGGACAACGTGCGGAGGCGCCCCCGAAACGGGAAGGCTGTCCGGTCGGAGAAACAATATTTTTGTTTTATGGCTCTCGATACCGAACGCGCACGTACCACCACCACCACCACCACCGCGTACCATATATCGCGTAATATTATTGTTATTGTCGTGGCCGTCGTCGCCACGACCCCGTGTACCCTCGTCGTGCCCTCGTCGCGTAGGTCCACGGCACTCGATTATTTTCCAAATCAACTTCCGCGCGGTTATTGCTTTTGCTCTCGGCCGGCCCGGGGTCGTAAAAGGTCCGAACCCCGGAAAACGTTCCGCCCTATAATTCCTCATTAAAAGAACACTGGACCGTTATTATTATTTATATACCGATAATATCGCGTGGCGTGCAGAGGTGCTACCGCCGCGCAGTCACCGCCGCAGTAAGACATACGATATGTATACGGTATAGTTTTCCCGCGTTATCTTGTACACCGCCGTCTGTGCACGATATTTATTTATCGTCGTTTTGCTCGCCACCAGTGTTCTCCGCCGCGGTTGTAAATCACACGGCGGGTTTCCGCGCGGAGGATGAGCTGCTCCAACATAAATTACCGTGCGCACGTTTATATACGACTCGGAAAACAATAACCGTTTCTCCGTTTAATTGTTTTATTTTATTTTTTTCTTTGTTTTTAATCGCTTGCCGGAGGAGAAAATCGGAACGGGCTTTGGCGGCCCGTTCGGAACGGTAAACTATCGAGAGACTGCTTCGTTACCGATGTACATTGTACAGGGACCGTTGCATTTTCTTAGCGCTCGACCGACGGCCGCGAGATTAATTTTAATTGTACTATCGAAAAACGCGTGCGCGGATGCGTATAACGCGCGCGCGAGTCTTGGTATAAACTATTTGGTTTTATGTTGTTCCCATTAAATTGGACGCCGAAGGATTTTCTCCCGTCTCGCACTTAAGGGACCCGCGGCGAGTCTCCAGACGGTTTATCCGCACGAAAAGCAACTCGATAAAATCGCGGACGTACTTTGCGATTTTCATTTTTTCCATACAACGCTAGCACAACTTCCATGTTATTGCCCGTATTCCAATTTCAACATCGATTCACTCATTCTCCTCCCCAATCTAGCGCACGTTAAAAATATAACGGTTTCAGACTCAATCCGGAAAACTCACAGCATCTCAAACAGCGAAAACCGTTATTTCCTTCGGCCAATAGCTGACAAGTGATTTCGACTGTTTCGACTTATCGTTGTCGTATTTGAAACACGACTCATTATTACAGCAATACGACTGAAAACACGACTGCGGCCCATAGATATAATATAATCAGAAAATAAATGTCAAACACACACACGAATCCTATGCACACATTCAATAATCATTCGCGTTTCAAAAAACTTATTCGATTATAGCTTGTTTGAAATATTTGAATGCATAACATTTGCCACCCTAAACAATTCAATCAACGGTTGGATTATCAAACTCTGCTGTGGATTATTTACCGTGTCTAATAGTGGAATATTTAATCCATACATTTCGGTACAAACGACAATTACGAACAGTAAACCCATTAAAGTAGGGCATACGTGACTATGTAATGGTAATTGTATTCGCCAAGCGACAAACATAATATAATAACATATCATAGTACTTGGACTCTCCTCTCCTTATCATCATTAATAATGTCGGTAGAATGAAATACATATGACATTACTATGTTTTCCCTTTTATCGGTATTTTGATTATGTAACATTTTAATAGTATACTAATCTGTATGTAATAACCTATAAGCAGATTTTCTAATTTATTCATTATGACATGTTTACCATTTAAAGCGCTTTTTTTTATTATCATGGTTAGGTTTGTTTCATTAATACTTTTTACATATTATTTAATTAAAATTATTCATTTTATTACATTTAATATAAATAATGACCATTAGTATATGTCTGACTTAACTTTCTATTTGCTAGCAAATATTTGAAATTAATTAATTTAAACTCAGACTATTTTTAGTTTGTTAGAATTATTTCTTAAAGTATTTATTAGGTACATTAAAGAATATTTAAATACTGCATTTGACATTTTTTTTCACATGTTATAATGTCATGTAGTTTTATCATAAAAATATTAATTACAAAACATACAAAATATTAAACAAAACTTTTATTGAGAATAATATTTAACATTTTAAGTAACAAATATAATTTATAAATTTTTATCTTCAGTATAAAATTAATGAATAACCAAGTGTCTACTTTCCATTTACTTTAACATATCATTATTGCTTTCTTAAAATATAATACCTAGTGTTAGATTAAGTTGAATTAATATAAAATCTTTACAAGTGGGATTAACTGTAGTATATATCTAAGTAACTAACAAAACCATATTTCAAGTTAAAAGATAAGTAAATATTAACTTATATAATACTTATGGTTATTATTTTAAACAAAATAATACAATAGTTATTTAATAAAACAATAATTTAATTTAATAAAATTAAAATAATGAATATAGTAATTTACGTAACAACTATTTTATCAAATAAACTAAACCATTATCCAACGATCTTGAATATAAAGCATAGTTTAAAATGGTCTACATGTCATGGTATATAAATTAGTAAATCTGCAAAATATCTACTGGTTAGTATACCTTCAATGTTAACTAACCGAATATCTCATAAAATTGTTCAGTCATCACGAAAAATTTATAAAAGAAACAAGACAGATTTTAATCGTGTCAAATTTATTTCATTACAACAAGATTATGAATGATGATAAGAGATTTAAGTGGAGACCAAATTTATACTCTAATTTTTTGTTATTTCTGTTCGTAAGTGTCACTTGCACAGATTTTTATAAGTACAATATTCCGTTTTTAATCGAATTAATCAAAATTGTGTAAGGAAATCAAATTCTTTAACCGTTTTATGATCTTACCATAGTAAACACATGAAATCGCTTACCATCAAAATTTCACTTAACTCCTTTCGGATTTTACCAAAAAAATATTTTATTTTTTTGAACAAATCTAAGTAAAAACGTAATTATCTGACATGATACCGTCGTAATCATTGTACGTTATAAGTATATCGTTGTCATATTATTGCTATATTCTGAAATCTACAACAATACAAACGTCACAGCATAACATAACTGCAATTCGATGAAGTGATTTGCCGTCAAATTCATAAAATTCGATAAGTACACTGTAACAATGGCAAATTAATTTTTTTAAATAAAACATTAAATTCCATTATGCTTGTATAGGTATGGTAATTATTAGCATATATTTCTATTTTTTCATATTCAGTCACGATTTCATTGACTTTGTACAGACCTGACAATGCATTTTTAATTCGAAACCGGTCGTACTTTACGAGTATAATAATATTCCAATCTAAGCTTTTATTTATTTATTTCAATATATATACTCGTATATATATGTATGTGTGTGTAAACTATTTTTTTTTTTGTATTATTTATATATTACTTATATAATTGTCTAATACTTTCTTCGTCTGAATTATAATTAACATTCATTCAAGGTTCATATTAATAAGAAACGTCGTTGATATTTTGGAAAAATTAAAACATAAAAACTTTTCTAAACATTGATCATTGCGATGTAATATATTTCATCTTATTTTTTTGAACGATTAACTTTTGCAGGTCATCATTAAAAACTGACTATAATAAAATCTGGGACTATATCAATGCGACGTTTCGCTATCCAAAATGTTTTCATCAAAACAGTAGTGTGGGAACGAAATCTATCAATGAATAGAAATTCTGAATGTGAGGGTTGGATTTTTTTAACATTTCAAGTTGCCGCTGATCGATATTTATGTAGATTTTATCAAAAAAAAAAAAAAAATTGCGAAACATTGCAACAGAGCAACAATAAAATTGGACAATTCACTATTGTGAATATTTTACGATTGTACTATTGCAAACAGAGAATTTATTATTCTCATAACCAAAATGATTAGGGTCTTGTTAGATTAGATGTTTTATTTATAAATACAAAATAATTATAATTTTCAATAATTCTTTAATGATTTTACGCTGTCGATTAAATTGCGAATACCGTAGACATGCCAGATTAGAAAAATCAAAACACATATTATGTGGATGTAACGGGTAATTTTAAAAATATTGTAACAATCGGTATTGTCAAACCATTTGTTGTCCGAAATCATTAATATAATGCACGATCAGTTTTATAACCGTCTAGAGTTTTAAAAATAAGTATTCATACTATTACTCTTATGAGCGAACATTTTGATTAATTTTATATCGATTGCTAAAAACAAAACAATTTTCTTAAAAGGTCGTTCCAATTTTTATTATATTATTTTACAACCAATAATATATGTATTTACTAAACGTAAACACGTTTATATATATTTATATACGATGATGTAAATAAGAGGGTTTGGGAGTTCAAAAGTTATTTACATTTTTATTCTCGATTAATATTGAGCTCTTACGAAAAATCTGACTATTTTTATAATATTACTAATTAAAACATGTCGGTTTCGTTGTATTAGAGATAAAAACATATTTAAATTTTAAAATTTGCAAACATTGACTATAAGAAAGTGTAGTAAGAAAATAAGAGTCAAAGATATAATGGAACACGGTGTTTCTCCAAACCATGAGTATATCTCCTAACTCATCTCATGTAATCGCATGATTGACCGATTCTTATTGATAATCGAACAAAATTAGAGGCCGAGATCGGATTTAAAAGTACCGATTGATGTACAACTCAATTACGTTGCAATATCACTACTCCGACCGGGAAGAAAAGCGTGCAATAAAGTTTTATCTAAAAAAGATATCGAAAACCCTACGTCTAACAAAACATTTGTACACGTCTCGCTGTCCGGCAAAGCGACGCGGTGTTGGTCGACGGTGTATATTTCAAGAAGAAAAACGTCGAACGGATCGTTGCGCAACGGCAACGTCGATACGCGCACGACGGCGACTTGCGACACGACGACGTCAACTGCGTGTGTGCACAAGTACGTACGCGCACGTCTCCGGTTGATTAATCGACGTCGGTGGAAAAAAAAAAAAAAAGGGTTTTGCAACCGACGACGACGGAAGACAATGACGAGCGGGCGGGTGGCGGGAAAAAGCGGCGGCGGCGGAGTGGGCGGGGACAGAAGGACCGGGGACTTTTTGACGTATTACTATCTGCGGAGCCGATCGTCGCGCATAGCATTATCCCGCGCGTACCTTTACACCGGTGGCACGTCCGGTCCGACCGGAAACAATGGGACCCGGTGGCAGTGGACATTTGTCATCGCCGTTACATAAATAGACTTGTGTGCGTACGCGCGCATTGTCACTGCAATAATAATAGTAATAATAGTACTTCATACATGCATAATATACCTACGTGCCCCGGTACCCGGTTGTTGGGCAACCGGTATCCTCGCGGACGGCACAAAGTGTGCGTTTTATGCGTTCGGTGGCGGCGGCGGCGGTGGAAAGGGCAGCACGAAAATCCATCATCGTCTCCGAGCCATTCACGTCACTGCTGTTGCCGTCATAGCGGCGGGGGACGTCTCCTGCGTACGTCCTGTGTGTGTGTGTGTGTGTGTGTGTGTACAATGTGCGTTGCGAGTCGCGGTGTGAAAGTCACGGATCGTCGAGGGCCAGGTGAAAGGGTCCGCTCTTAATCAGTCCGGTCTGGACCGGACCGGACCGTGGTCCGGTCTATTACAGTCCTAACGTACAAAAACTACTGAATCGTCGGTTTGGTTTGGTTGAATAATTTTTAGGAATAGTTCGGTCCAGTCCTCAGATCAAACGCATTATTTTCAGTCCGGTCCCAATCGTGGATCTTAAAATCCATATACAGATATTGTTATGCAAACAAACAAAACGAAAAAAAAACCTACAGGTTTACATATTTATTTATAAAGTCGGATAGTCCGGTCCAGTGTAATACTAACGGTCGGGGCTAATACAGACTGAACCTTACGGACCGGTCCATAAACATTCGAAAATGTTTTAAGATCGGACCGACAGTCCGGTCTACGATCTACTTTATTAAATGTTGTTTAATCCGGTCCGGTCTAAAAATAATATGAAGCCTTCGGTTGGGTCCAACTTTGGTCTTTGATTAACGTTTAAGCGTAGTTCGGTCCGACTTCGGTTTCCTGGTAAGATTTGAAATCCGATCGGGTCCTTAAATAACGGACCGTGCAGAGCACTACTCGGGAGACGTATTAGTTAGCGGCGATCGTCGAGCCGACTCCGTGCATCGGTCGACCGACCGTCGTACCCGCGCTTACCGCACCGATCTCGTTAGTCGGTCCGACGTGCGCTTAACCGCTGATGGCACGTTATCCTTTGCGCACGGTTTTATCGTGTACGTCCGGGTTTACACTTGGTGCGGACCTTACTTAGATTTGAATACTAACGGTTTTTTCGTGACCACTGCGTGTAGTTTCCCGCGGGGCTTAAACGATTTATTTTATCGCGTCGATGGATTTAGCTGTACGACAAACACACGAATCGATTGACCGCGATGTTCTATGACGCACGCCATGCCTGGACAATACGCGTTCCTTGTACTTACGAGATCCTAAAGATTCTACTTCCAATACATTATAATTTTATCGCTAATCGTAAACATATTTTACCGTCAAAAAGCAAACAGACGTTCATGTCAACTGGAACTCGTAGGTTTTTATCGTTTTCAAGAATAATATTTAAAATATGAACTGGACGTGACTAGAACACCGGACCGAATAAATTTGCAATACCCGTACACGTTTTTTAATAACATAAATGGCTCGTGTACCGGCATGCACATGTGGTTTAATAATACCCAACACGGTTTTTGTGTTAATTATAAGCATAATAAAAACTTCGAGGTACGAAGATCCCAGTTGAGTTATTGGTGTAATTTATTTTTACGATAACGTTTCGAAATCTTTACGCATCGGTTTCAAGAGTCATTTACGAGTAAAAAGATATTATTTGAAAAAAAAAAAAAAAAACACAATAAACAGATTTACCTACTATATACGTGTATATATACTTTGTGGTGGTTATAATGTCTGATAATATCTGTAAACATATGTTTGAATGTATATTATTACACACCAACACATACGTATGCGTCTTTCAATACGGTCTGGCTGTTATTTAATAAAATCCGCTGCACGCCGTCGGATGTACGATTATTATAAGCGTACGCGGGTAAAAAATTATTTTGTCATCGTATGCACTCACGGCCGTATTTAAAAATAACGATTTTATGGGCATTAGGATGTAAAAAGGAACGCGATTACCGTCCGAACTATATAACATATTAACGACGTGACATTATGGGGCGTGTGCGTGGTATGTTAGCAATAAAATTATAAGAACATATTCAATACCGCGCGTTTCAGCTTATCTACGACTGTATACGGTTTTACAATACCGATACGGATGGCGTATTAACCTTTTGAGTAGGTCTGGTTTTCGATCGTCAAAGGTTTTACGGAGGGACTCAAGAAGTCGGCCACGGCCAGCTGGTCGGGCGTATACACACACGGTTTCTAGTAACCACTATCTTTTATTGTGTATTGCCCACGTATACGATTATAAATTATCACGCATGCGTCTCTTCGATGGTGCGAGCTGCTCGCGATGATTTTACGCGCTGCGGTGGTGACGTATGGTAAACATACGCGCACACACACGTATAATTATTCACCGGCGAAACCACTAGTTATCAATCGATTTTTTCCGCAACGATTTTTACGATTCTGCGGTCTGGTTAGGTCTGGTGTACAACGATTTCAATCCGAGTCGTTAACTCCGCGGGAAACAAGAGCTTCGGCAAAAGCGTGATAACGAGTATTTTATGCACGTAAATCGAGTCGTGTCGTAAACACCCTGCACGTATCGCGTAGATCGGATAACGTCTAATCTCTTACGGAGTTTAAGCGTCAGTGATTATACATCTGTACATACTCGTATATTATTATTACTCGTGTCGAAAATTCCGTGCGAAAAACCGAACACCAAGACGATTCGTATTCCCTTCCTGTAACATAAACGTATTCGATGTGATAAGTTATGGAACAACGATTGATCTTGTTTTCCATTATTGATTCGTATCTGCTTCAAACGAGTCACGAGAAGAGTTGGTTTTTTTTTCATGCCGAAGAAGTGTTAACATAAATTATTATACCTTCAGCACTTACGGACTAAACAAAAATAAAAATTATTTACAAAAATAAACGTGAAAAACGTATGGTCTTAATTGGAATCATATTCTTAAACCGAACAGAAGAATAAAATCATTGATGGATTTGATTAAGGAAATACTGTTAGAAGATAGTTATTAAATGCAAAACAGTATTACGATATTATTACGGTTGATTTTAGATTGCAACGAAAAAACGTTGTCGTCATTACTTATACGCTTGAAACCCAACGCCAAAGATTTATTCGTTTCGATTTACCGAGGCCTTGATACGATTACAGTTGTACGATGTGATACCACTCGGTGTGTTTACGATATATTTTACTGTAACGTTTGAACGGATCCCGATCGGGGATGAAACGAGAGGGATGAATCTAGGAAATAATTCATATGCCATTTTGTACGCTATACCGTCAAGGTACATGTGCACACACTCGATACCTACGAATACGTGATGATAATGTAATTCAGTGCGCGTTTTACTTGTGCTTTCTGCGAACAAGACGTACAAAATTATAGGTGTAGATTTTTAAGCTCGCGCTTAACCGAATCACGTAAACTTCTAACAATACATTATACCGTTATATAGGTTCCCGACAACATCGTTCTTCGGCATAACATATTTGTACCGCTACACCGGTGCTATTATGATTTCATTTATTGCAGTCGACATCGATTCCGTTTTGACGGGGACACTGCAGGAACTACAGATAATAAGATAATAATAATAATTAATTAGTTGGTAAAAATATTAATAAAATGTATTGATATTATTGAATAATAATTTTTATTGTTTTTATTTTTTATTTATTATTATTTTTTTTTAATTTATTATATTATTTACATATTTTTTCCTTTACCGATTTAAAGTGCTATTTACGAGCACAGGTTGCACGTCAGTCGATTACCGGTTTGGTTTGGTACACGCATTGACGTGGCAAAGAATTATTTGAAATGCCTCTGAGATTTTTTAGATGGGTGGTGAATAGTTGATAAAAAGCTTCCCGAGCTAAATTCAACATTTTTTCTAATATAAAACAATTTGTAAGCTATATAATCCCACATACTGTAGAATTTATTATTCTAAATTATAGTACAGTACAATATATTCTATATACGCTACATTACTCTAAAATTCTTCGAAAATCATATATAAAACGGGGGGGTAGTTTAAACGTCAATTACCTATCAGTAGTTTTAAGCTAACCATGTCATCATTGGGTGCACAGAACAATAAGTTATGAGTAAACGGTATTTTATTGATACTCGATTGATGACAAACATTTGACACACTCAAATCATTACATTATACAGAAAAAACATTGATAAACGACACTTAACTATTATATCGTTCTGATGCCTATGTGTTGATTTTATGAAAAGTTCACGGAAATGCAAATTAAGCAAAATCACGAAAAACAATATGAATTCCGGATAATTTTATCAATTATTAAGTTATGATACAGATTTTGAATATTGGAAAACGTAAAACAATTACAGAGCTTAGGGTAGCGTATGAATTTGAACTTCATGTGTGAATAAGCGCTAAATATCGTTGTGGCAAACGATTAAAAGCAAATGACGCAGGATTACAATCAGGCACGACACTAGTATTTTTTTCAAGGAGGGAGAGTGGGGTGAATATTATTTTTTACATGGGCTAAGGTTTTTTCAACTAATACTGAGGTTATTTAAATAAAATATAAATATTTTCGTATCATATAACATAATATATCTATTATTATTTTCGTGACGTACAACCACGATTAGATGAAAACGAACAAATGGTAATAAATCATAAGTAAATAAGTAAAATAAATTAGTTAAAATTCAGAGTCTATCTTAAAACTTAAAACACAAATCTTCGAAAATGTGAAAGTATTTACATAAATTACAAATTTTTAAAAAGTATATTTCATAAATTCTTTGATGTAGCTCTTTTAAAAATATTATCTTATGAATTGATTATATCATAAAATTTATATTAAATAATAATTTTTTTTTTTTTTTTTTTTATTTATTTATATATATATTTTTTTTATTATTCATTTATATTTAATATTTTCACTGGGGGGAGGGCTGGCAATGGGCCTGATTTGTTTTTTAGGGGGGGATAGAGCCCCTTACCACCCCTCGGCGCCGTGCCTGATCACAATAAATTATCAAATTATACCGAAAAGTGATTAGCAACAATATTACTATTAACATTTGAAAGTTGTTTTTAGCCATGATAGAGCTTCGTTGTTGTATAATATTAAAAGTTTGGTTGGACTTCGCGATGAACACAAAAAAAAAAATCACTTGCTCATTAATCTCCGTACCCATATCACACTTGAAACGCGCGTGTGTCGAACTCGTTTATTTCTTATCCGTAGTTTCGGCGTGGGCAGATCATCAACAGTAGTAGTACGTCGAATTATAATATAATATATTGATTAATCAAGTCATTGTTTCCCCGGGACTCCCACACAGTCCGGTCTGCGATTGATTGATAACGCGCGTGTGAAGTCTATGCGTCGGTTAAAAATAAATAAAAATCAAACTCTATGAATACATTATGAGCGCCAAATGTTATAACACCTATTACGTAAATTTCGTATGGATACCTTACACGTTATTACTACGTTCGATTGAAATATTTTAAAAATCAACAATGAACAAACTTCACATCCTTAGTGCCGTCCTTATTAAATAGTTTTTCTTCTTCTTTATGAACCATCTATGTTGATTCCGGTTAAACTTTAATACGTTACAGCTTTGTTACGAAGCAAAAGCCAATAAAATGAACGAGAAAACCATAAACGGTCATTATATCGAGTGCGGACACTTTTGATACAGCTACAGACGATGTGAACATGGGCGAACTTCTTCGCGGGGGAGGATAAGGACGAGTTGTTTTTCTAAACAACCATCCCCGTCCGGTTAATGTGCATCGAAATTTACATACACGATGATTTGATGCGCAACAGTGTTCGGGTCGCGTTTACGAGTCGAATCGTCACTTTTTCTCAGAAAACGTTCTTCGTTATAGCCTCACGTGGGCGTCGGAGTCGAGTGATTCACCGTAAAAGCGATCACTTATGACACACACACAATATTATTATGGAGTTTATTTTTCCGACTTCCGACGCAGACGAGCATTCCTAGACCAGACGGATTCACGCGAGTCTTGCTCCTCTTTCCGGAATCCACAAGGATTACAGACGATTATTAATTAGTGAATGTAATACATTGAATCCCGTTTTGAAGTTCGGGAATTTTGAAAACTAAAAATGGAACCGGCAACCGACTAACATACACGTATCCGGTCGACGGATTTCACAGGTTAGGTTGGTATAACCATAGCCGAGATAACACAAACGTGTTGTTTTTCAAAGATGCATTACGTTTTCGGGAAAATGTGTGATTGGGCTAACGTGGGCGAGACGCGCGTGCGAGTTCGGACTGAACAACGATAATCATACACGATCCAGTAGTATATTATTAATGTTATTACGCATCGTGATACGTCGGATCGACCAATGAATATCGCGCGGGTGGGCGTTTTTGTATACGTCCTGCGGACGAGATCAATTTACGTAGTAGGATCAAAAAGTTCCCGAAATTTCACTTTATTTTTTTATACATACAATTTAAATATAAATCTATCTAATCTCCTTCAAACTATCGTCCTTTAGCATAAACACACTTACTTCAACGACTTTTTAACTCATGGAAACATCTTTGATATCCCTCTATTGGAATGGCCCTGAGGATCGTTATCGCGTTAAGTTTAATGTATTCGATCGTCGCAAAACGTTCACCTTTGAGTCCAATTTTTAGATTTGGAAACAGTCAGAAGTCACATGGAGCAATATCTGGTGAATACGGGAGTTATGGAACTGTAGACATTTTTTCATCCGTCAAAAATTGCCGAACTGCAAAAGGCGAGTGGCGTTGTTCAAATTGTGACATTTTGAGAGAATGCGTGAACGCGTAAACTCAATTTCGTACGGACACGATACGGCTAACATGAGACAAATGTAATCAACCTACTGATAGCTAATGATGTCAACTTTAAATTCCGATAGTCAGATATTTGATAAGAAAAATCGTTTTTTTTCCTATAAATAAATTCCGGGAACTTTTTGATCCTACGTAGTAGTAGTATTAACACGATTTCGGAACGCGCGCGCGTTGAAAAAGAGGCGAAACCGAAAACCTCAGGGTTAGTCAGGCGGAGGGATTTCGGCACATCGGTTTTAAGCAGTGTTCGACAGCGAAACGTGTGTCGCGTCAAGCGGGATTGCATCTCCGCGCCAAACGATTCGTATCACGTCGTACACGCATCGCTCGCGGTATCTCTGCGTACATGTGCAGTGCGCACATTTTCCGGCCAAAGGTACGTCGTGATTTCGCGATCGCGAACGGCAACGTCGACTGGTGCGCGTCGCAGACAAGACGTAACAGCGATATCGCACATAGCGGACTGAAAAAAAAATAAATAAATAAATAAAAAACCCCCGTGTCGAGACCACATTAGCGGACGGATCGAGACGTTTCGCAGCTGCCTGCGAGTGGGCATAATGGATATTTTACGGTTCCGTACGCGAACGCGCGTAGTAGGAAAGTGATCCGTCGTCCGTCCAGAATTAATGACTCCGGTGGCGTTTTCGACGTGTCGTAAAAAATAAACGCGCACGCACAACACCGCGCGTATTCGTTATTAGATTATAGCGTTACACGGCCGCGCCGTCTCCGGAGCAGCTTCTTTTCGAGCGGCAATCGAATTTTCCTTAGGATAACCCCCTCCCTCCTCTCCGGCGCGCTAGCAGGGTCCGAAGGGCGGGCCGGTACGGTCTACGTTGTACGCGCCACCTCGATCATAAATCATTCGTCCTCGTTGGCCGCATAATCGTATTAAACGACACGGACGTCCAGGGTCCCCCTATCAACCCCCCGTTCACTCGGTGTCAGTGAAATGCTCGACCCTCCCGCGCCCTCGACCGGATTTCGAATCGCGGATCTATTCAACGGCGTCGTCGTTCCGTACATACCGGTTCCCGTTTGTTTGTTTATTTTTTTACGCTCTTCTTATACGTCTTCGTCGTCGTCGTCTCTCGCGTATTGCCCAACACGGTCTAAAGCCGATGATTAATATACTATGATTGTAAACGAGTGTGTATACACTACAATATGGAGTGTCAACCGGCCGAAGGAAAATAAATACACTCGACTTATCGCATAATTGAATTGTTATTCCGGTTCCGATGGTTTTCCTCCGCCGATTGTTCGCTCCTATACTTGTATTTCTTTCTTTCTCTCTCTCTCTCTCTCTCTCTCTCACCCTGCTCCCTTTAACTCTTTTCGTCTCGTTCTTTCCATTTCACTCGTTTGAGCACGTTATAAATCGTTTGTGCGCGGATCTGAGTTCGCACATTTTTATCCCGCAGTATCCACATGTATGGACGTAATAAATGGTTCTTGTTAGCATGTGATTCCATGCGTTTTTAATTATTTGAATACATTATAAGATAATGACATGACGCGTCCGGTATGCATACTACAATTATCTTCAATCCGAAATCAATACGTTGTTTGACAGTCGAAATAATTCTTGCATAGCAATTAAAATTTCAAATACTATCCACGTACATATTATCGAATAAATCATAGCGATTAAAATGTATTGATTCGAGAGCAGAAAACGCAATCCAGAATTTAGCTTGTGGATAGTGTTATTATATAAAATTACTCTACTCAGTATCTGTTATTATTTTTAATTTCTTATTTTTATAATTCATCTTATTATTATTTTTAAAGTCTGACCAATGCCTAGTGACATTTTCATTAAGGATTATAGTTCCTGGCACCGCCACTGTGACGTAAAATAATTATTGGCTGTCAATGGTATATATTCGATACGAAGTACAATATCTATTACGTGACAGTTTACAGCAAATTATTAACGACGTATATCCATAGAATCGGTTCACAGCCGAATGTGTACAATAATATACGATATTATACAAATATATACGATAATATATATATATATATAATTTTTCCCATCTCTGTTATCGCGTTTAATTGTTTACATAATAATATATTGCAACAAGTGATAAGAAATGTAATACGTTGTATACAGGATGTCTCACGAGTATAATATTTACCTGTTGCGAAATCTCTCGAAATAATGAAAACCATCAAACGTTATTTTTTTAATGTCTTACAGAAATAAGGACTCCAAATAATCATATTTAAATAAAACGTTTTTGTTTGGTAAACATTTCAAAAATCTCTTTATATTTTAATATTTATGAAAAAATTACTATTTCCAACTCGAACGGTTTATTCTTCTGTAAAGGTTAGCATTTCAACTTCTTATCTCCACTAACTAATTATTATTGACATATAAAAACACATAGGTACTTATATAACTACTTACATTATTTTTCTGTAGACTGAAAAAACAATAAATATATAAAAAATCATGAATTTATTGAGAAATTATGGTTGAAATGCCAAAATATTCATAAAAATAAACTAAAAAAAGTCGAATCAACGAAAGTCGAAAAAATCAACGATTTCGAAAATATTAAAATTAAAGATAAAAAAAAATTATAAGTTATCACAATGCGTTATTCTTCGCGAAACACCCTCTGGTCCAAATAATTTGTGTGTACACGTTCAAAATTGTGAAAACAAAACTGTTGCAATGTTTGTTTTTTTGTGCCCAGCAATTACGGAACATTAGTCCGTCGTAGAAGGCTTGTTTTTTTTCTTTAAAAAAAAAAAAAACATTCATACATAATATTTTCGAAGCGACCACGCGAAGAAAAACAATATCGAGATTTGAAAAGGGTCTTCGACGCGTCACGTGCAGTTTTGCTTGTGGTATTCGGCATTCGTTTACCCTCGTGCAGTCGTTTATTTATAATACTTATTTACAGTGAAAGAGGCAAATTAAACGTCACCTGGTAAACGAAAAACGCTAAAACCAACCACCGCAAGGGCAGTTTAATCAGTAAAATGAGCGTATCGACTCGAACGTCGTTTTTTTCACTTTCAAACGTTTCAAATACAAAACACAACGTGCGTATACGAAACAATAAAATCATAAACGATAGGGTTAGGTCATTCGCGTAACCCTGATCACTACGGAATACGAAAACGGTTTAATTCAGACGGACCTAGATCGAGCATGTATTCAAATTATTCGAATGGAAAATTATCACCTCCGATCACGGAAATACGTTTCCCAGCGCGGATTCGATTGGATCTATTCGCGGTGGTCTTATGTGGTCGTAAATAAAATAAAATTCGTGGTAGGCACCTTCTTAAGAGTTAATTTAAGCCGCGGGGCGCGACGGATGTGACTTATTTCGTAACATTAATTATTAACACGTGTTACCGACAAATAGGGAAGAATTGTTATTGTATTCGTTACAACTGTATTATTGGTGTTTTCGGGATATTGTACTACTATGTGACTACTATGTGATTTGTCATCCGACCGAAGTCGGTGAACATCAAAGGACGCCATAAACAATATTGTTATCAACAAATTATAAACGTAGTGTTGTGCGCTGCACTTAATTAGGTACAATGCGTTGCCGAAGACTATACTTGTAATATTCGAGGCAAAATATTACTATTTATGTAACACAACCATTAACACGTTTACTTTAAAATAAATTTGAGTCGTAATGGTACGACGACGAACAACTAGAAACAAAAATTCGTCTGTCCGACGTGTGTGTGTGTGTGTTTTTTTTTTAGATTCTGAGCAACCTCTTAAAATGTAATTTTTTATTATTTCAACGTGTCCGGTTTATTAGCAGTTAAGTCACACATCCGTGCATGGTTTACACGTATAATTCGTTGACAATCGTATTTCGTTTATTGAATCGGAGTACACGTCTGACATGTCAATGGTGTACGTAATATATCCGGTATCGGATACATTTCGCGCACAACTATAGATGTAATCTCTAAAAGCGATTTTTTTTTCTTATTATTATTGTTCCGTTCGAGGTTCGTCGACAAAATTCCTTATGAACGTTGGAATGTAGTAATTCACATTTTACCATTGTTTCCTTTGTTCCAGTAGATTATTTTTAACCATTATAACAGGATGTTTATCTTCGGCGGTTTTTTTTTTTTATTTTCGCTCCAAGATCGTAGTATTATCATCACAATAATAATTCGTCGATAAATCTTGCAGGCGGGATAAATGTATAACCATTGCTTTCAAACTCGCATAGATTTCACGCCCGTGTAACACATCTTGTGGGGTAGCTACCTTGAACGTAAAGTGTTCATTTTCATATGCTTACCACAATCCGTTCCCTATCAGCAATATATGACACTGAGTGTATGTCCAGTTACCAGTACACTGAAAGTCATAACTATATGAGCTTTAGTTAGTAACCGGTTTGTCACCGTGCTAAATTTATTTTACATCCCTTATTCGGCTTTAAAGACCGAAGCGACGAAGGGAGATTTAATAATTATATATTTTAATGATCGTTTGAATTCTTTATAGCTTAGTATTATCTTATCGGACAACAGTTGTTACTTAAAATATACAGCAAAAAAGGAAACCGAAAGAAACACTCAGGTGTCTAGAATGGTTTATCAAGGAAAACTCTGTGATTGTACATAAATCGGTACATACAGTTATTTAGATATACATATAAATAAACATACATAACAATTATTTTAGAACAAGTCACCCATTGGTGGCACCACCTAACATTTATCACTTGGATTTAGGATAATCAAGAAATAATAACACGATTCCAGTTTCGTTTAAACCTGCAAAGAGGTTCATTGGAAATATAAGGAGTAGCTATATTTTTGTTAAAAGGATTAGTATTTTAGTTTAGTTTAGAATGGAATCGATTGTAATATAGTTTAGCGGAATCAGATACGGTTTGGATTTGTAAGTCTGTATGGAGTGAAATGTTGATCATATAACATGGAGCATCAGTTAGGGTACGGAGAGCAAAATTTTTAAAGACTATACAGGACGGATGTCAGAGCGTTTGGCCGGCACCTAGATTTTAATGTCATAAGAAAATATTGAAAGTTACGTTTCTAAAAGTTTAAAGGCATAAGTTAATTGCGGCGCATTCAAATTGTGTCCATAAATGATAATTTTGTACGAGTTGAGTTCGTAATTTTCTCACGTGAATTTCGTCTTTCTCAGTTTTTATCTCGCCTAAATTCTTCTTCTTCTTGGGGTTTATTGACCCTTTAAGATCATTCCGTCTTACAACCAAGCTTCCATCCTTCTTTATACAGTGCTAGAGTTTTCCATTTGGAGTAACCTCCCATCTGTTCGACATCCTTTTTTATATTATCTTCCCACAGCATTCTTGGTCTTCTCAAGGACCTTTTACCTATATCACTGCATGCAGTAGCATCTTACTCAAAATAGTTGTCGCCAATACAATTTATTCAAATTGTTTGAAAAACTTTTGGAAAATAAATTTGTATCAATTTACTTGTTAATTTTTTTTTTTTTTTTTTTTGCTTAACATTTCAATTGTATCAACATTTTCCAATATGGTATTATTTTTGTAAATTGAAATTAAAAATATTATCATTGATTATAAATATAATAATAGTGTTTGTAATCAAAGGTATTACGTTTGACTGCACGTTAAACGAAGCGAATGTGAAACAGATGCTAACACGTAGAAAATGAATTTCCAACAATAAATAGTAAGGTAAGATTTACGGATAAGGCATCGACAAGCGGTATAATCTACAATTTTATCGCCAAAAATGATATATTAATTATGTATTTTATTTTTGCGGATGCAGCTCGGACGTGTTATTCAAAAACCGCGGACACAACTCGGTTATTGCGATATATATTTTCGTTTTTAGGGACGCAGCCGTTAATTTACTTAGAATTAAATATGTAAACGTTAATACATTTTAGGTTTATTTTTGTTTGAAATAGTTGAATTATATTTATTAAAACAGACGAGAAGTATTATAGTACACGTTATACCATACAATCTTAACCCATATATTATATTAACTATGAGGTTCAATGATTTTTTTTTTTTTGTAAGAAAACTGTAGGCGGCGTGAGATAGACAATACCTACACGATAGCGTGCAATTACACGTTAAACGCAGATACATTCCGATCCCGATGCGGAATGTCCGTTTGCGGCATACGTGTCGGTAAAAGAAAATTACACGAAAATTCTTCCGACAACGTCGTATTTTGAAGAAAATTGCTTTGATGATAGGGAGGTGAGAAGTATCCGTCTAGATAAGATTGCTCAGCGTGGTAACAATATTTAGAAAAAAAATATTTAAAAAACAAATATAATTTGAATGTCTACAGAGATGTAATGTCGTTCGTATGAGATAGTTCTTTTAACTATTGAGAAAGTATAAGATACTATTATTTAATAATAAATGTGTATATAAAATACGCGTTCGCATTGATTTGTTTTTTTTTTTGTCTTTCACGGTTTTTGTTTTATTTTTTCGTTGTACTCTAAATAACACTTTCGACGTGTATTCGAATACGTTGTTTACTCGTTAAAAACGTTTTTAATTTATCGACATTTTTGAAATATAACATAAAAATGAATCACTACAAAAAGTTCCACTCAAAATTATTTCTCCATCCCAACCCACTTATCGCAAATCAACACACGGTATCAATCCCGGACAACCCCCCCCGTCGGCTCAAACGTCGTTGGTGTCGTGATCTTTTAGACTGAAAATGTGCTAGTTTAGCATTCACGTCATGGGTCCTATCACTGGATAGGTTCCCAAATCGCTGTTTCTTGTCCGTCATATATTGTTAACATATTTGCTTATTGTATTTTTTTTTTATATACAGATTGTAAATTTTATATATTTTAAATAAAAAAAAAAAAAAAAAAAAAAAAAAAAAAAATGAATCAATTGAGATTTGAGAGTTTCAATATTTTACTAAATTTAAAAAAAATAAATTATCTTTTCCTTTTTATTTATATTCACTATATTGAAATAAACTATCATTATTGCTCAATATTATAAAACACTATATTTCTGTATATTACTAAGGATATTTCATGTGGTATATAATGTCGATTATTACAGATCAATAGAAAAAAAAAAATGTAAAAACAATGCTAACAAATGGAGTTTTCATACTTTTCGCGGAATAATATCGAATTCATTTATATTTTAATTACAAAAAATTTCTCTAAAATGAACTACTTATATACAAAGAATTTAATAATTAAACTATTCAAATTATTTGAACCGTGGAAACCGAATAAATGATCATTGAGAAATATGCAATTCATCGTAATTATCACTCGAACATGCAAAAACTTAAATCATCCATTGGAATCTATACAGTGTAAGACGTCGCCATTTGTCGTTAAACTTATTCTATAAGAGCTATAGAAGAATATGGATTTGCATAAAAATCCTGACCCTACTTATTAGTTATCAATTGATCACACTCCGGCAGTCCAGCGCGTTACTGCAGTGCAATGATTTTAGAATATACCTAACGATAGACCGTCCTATTGCTGTAATAAATAGTTTTTAATAGTTGTTGTTCCTATTTTTTGAAAACCAGTTTTTAACAATCGAGTTGACCGCAAACGACGTACAGCTGCGTCTAGTAGCTGCGTCCACATCGATTCCAACAGTACACCATGGCTAATATTTTTATTCCGAAACAAACACTGAAACATTGTAACGCAGAAAATCGGTAAAGTGATTTTATTAGCACATGACAGCGACTTATTCGGCATGTATTATCGTGCGGTGATCTCGCGTACGATTGTCGTAACCTGCGTGTTATTGTAGCGCGAACGACGCGAGTACATCGTTGCCGTCGGACCTCGGACGGAAACGGTAAAACCGCTTAAAACCGCTTTGGGCAATAAGCGCGAGAGGAAAAACAGACCGTTACAATGGTGTCCATAACGTTAACGTTCGGTTTTCATTATTGTTTTACTTTTCGTTTTTCAATCGTCCGCCCGTCGTATTTCACAATTGTTTTACTTTTCGTTCTTCGACCGTCCGTCCGGACTTACATATTATTATTATGGTTGCGTGCAAGTACTATTATCATCGTCATCGCGTCGCTCTAAACGTGCCATCATCATCATAAATCGCGGCGGCGGCAAGAGACAAAGCTGTCGGCGCGGCAATAAGCAGACGGTTATATCATTACTGCGCGACCAGTCGTTGTCGTCTCGGCCGGCGCAGACGAGCGTACGTGTCGTGTATCGGATATACGATGGGCCGTACGCGCGCGCGCGGTTGTATCGTATTGCAGCGGAGCGCACAGCGGCTGATGATTTTTTCGTTTTTTTTTTTTTTCCCCTGCCCCCCCCCCCCCCTCCGACACCGGTCGATTTGTGTTTTCCGATCCGGGAACGGGAAACGCGCGGCCGTAACTGAGGTGAAGCGATCCGGGGCACTTGCATCGGGCGCCTGAAGCTGGGGAGGGGGGCGCAAAAATATTTGATAATCAACTCGTCTTAAGAAACGTTATTGTTTCTCGTTTTGCCTAATCACAATTTTGCAGGTTTTTTCTAATCGTATTATGCACATTAATAGCTGCGAGTGTGACAGACTGACCCCCTACAACCTAGGGGGCGCATTGCTTCAGTTCTGCCTCGGGACAAAAATACGGCTCGATACGGCTCCGGGGTGAATCTGGCGTAAACGTTAATTCAGTTTTGAGTCGGTGACAATTATATCGACCATTTTTCATTACCTTGAACTGTCGTTTTCGCAAATCAATTGGCACCGTTCGTTTCGGCGTTTTCTTCGATTGCGATCCCATCACGGACGTGCGTTTTTCGCTCGATTCAACTCGATATACACCGTCGGGTCACGGACCCGCAACATTAAATTTTCAAAAAATATAATCGTTGCTCCGCATCGATTTCCTCTCGTAACCCCGTACGTGAACGGGACACCTGCGGTCATTTATTACGTCATCATTTATCGTCGCGCGCGTCCTTCCGCTCTCGCGTTTTTCAATTTCACTACCACCTCAAAGTATGAACTGGCATCCGTGTAAACACGCAGTTCGAACACCGCGATTTGTATTAAACTTACGCTAACCTATACCGAATTTTTTTTTTTTTTTATCGATCACATTATTATTAAATTAATTGTTTTCAACGCGTTGCACGGACGTGCGTCTCTCCTCGACGCGCTGCAACGAACCGTATCGAACGGCGAAAATATCGTAACACGCGTGAACCGACAACGTTATTCGTACGTCTTTGTGTCTTTTTTTTTTTTTTTTATCCGTTTTGCGACATCGATACGCGATACGCTGTACGAAACGTCACGGACGGTCCGCGCACCGGTTTCGGGGATGAAACGCTCGACGGCCGGTCGTACACACGAGATCGTGCGTGCGTTGAACACGGGATGCGTTCGAAAACTAGTTTCCGACAAAAGCGTACAATGTTCTTCGTCCGCGTAGATCTTATCGTTTCGGTTTTCGTCTCTTCGCGTGCACTACGTTTTACGTCGTGAACAAATTACTGTTGCTAATGTCTACGCGTCGTAGCCCAGCGCATATCATAATGCGCCGTCTCCCCGTCGATCTACAGAGCGAACGCGGTGCGCACGCAACAGTCCTTCGATTACCGCGCGTCCGACTCGGTGACGATCCGCAACAACGGTATATCTTGTTTTTCATCCGAGCATAATCCGCTTTGAAAATAAGCAAAAATACACTCGATCAGACGCGGTTTGTGCTTTTCGATACACAACCACCGCATGTATCACAAATGTATGTATAAGAATGCGTTGCTCTTGTCGACGATGTGTTTTCTTATTATATTTTAAAAATCGCTTTTGCACAGTCAGGTTTACAAATAGTCCTAGAAAACACATCAACGTCCAAGTAATCGTGAAACACAACCTACACTTACCGTGTGAGATTTTCAATAGTTTCTAGCTGTAACCGTGGTTTTTTTTTCAACCTACTGTAAAATAATTTAATTCACATCATTTGTTCGCGTAAAATCCAAAGTACAGATTTTCAAAACCTGGTTGAATCGTTTGACCGCATGTCTTATAATAATAAATAATGTAATAATAAACAGTATTTATGATGTTGACGGTTCGCGATTAAATTTAATCCGTTTGTTTGTTTTTTCCTTCGGCAAAATCGGAAACGCACGTTCGGTGTATTTCACGGTGATGAATAATCACGCTCTCCAAACATACCGACAAATTCGTTTTCATAACGTTTTTTTTTCCAACAGACCTGTTGATGCACGTGGATCAAAGACGTGGAAAAGACAATTCACTCCGATCGTAATTGCGGTAAAGATTTTGTTGTTGTTAATTTCGGTTTATTTTCCAAAAACACAATTGCGCGCCCATGATTTATTGCTTTTAAAAGTAGGTGTACACCTATAAGCATGAGATATAATTTAAAACGTAGACGAGTTTTTTTTTTTTTTTTTTTTTAATCGAAACCTTCAAACGTCAGCCATAGGTATCATCCAAAACACGTAAGCTAAGAGAGAAAAAAAAATCGATAACATTTGTGATACTGCTACTATACACGTTTACTCCACTGTACCGTACTATGATAGACGAGATAGACTGTTTTAACAAACCGTCCGACACACGTCAAGTAATTCATTTCCATCGGATATTCGTTTGCATTATGATTGCATACACGGGTACCTGGGTTACATTTTAACAGCGAGATGAATTTCATATGATACGACGAAAAGTTTTTTTTATTTTAATTAAATTACGAACGGCATACTTTTGGCTAGTAATCATGCAAGATAACCGGTGCGCGGGTCGTTCGATATAACATAAAAATCTATAGCAATCGTCGAATTCACACGTGATCACCGTTCTATCATTTTATAAAGTCTGTGTCACAGTGACAAACGTACGTTTCGCGACGCGGACATTCGAAACATGTATGTTATATGCAAAACGACGCTCTCGGATAAAGCTGAAAACGAAATACGTATACGATTTAACGGTATTTTATACTCGTTTATCATAGTGGAAGTTGTTGAGTGCCGGAAAATATTTGCTCGTGAATAAGAATAATAATACTTTAATATTATTTTTAATAATATATATATATATAAAAATGTATACATAAATTGATTTTTATTTTTTAAATTTAACGCTTACGGAGTAGACGGTATTCAACATTTACATGGAGCCGACGGATGTTCTTAGAAAGATTTTGTCAAAACGTGTTTACCGTGTTTTATAAAAATCGAAGAAAAAAACAACTTGAATGCGTCAAATCAACTTGTATCTTTCGACTGTGAAACCAATTCAACTGAAAGCGTTTGGCAAAACCTCATTAAAATCCGAGTTCATTCGTTCACGTTGTCGACTTCATTTCAAACATACATTTCTTTTTCCAAGTCCGATCTGTAACGTTTACGATTGGTTTTCACAGGTATTGCTTAGATGACATATTACGTGTGTAAATATTACCATGCGATTTAGGTGAAAAATTCAAAGCGTTCCGGTCGGATAGCGATTTCACGCGGGGACTTTTGCGCTTCTTCCTTATCGACCGCACACTCGTATTCGTATGATTCGGTCGCGAATCCATTTTATTAAATCGCGAAGGGTTAAGTTTCTTATTGCGTTCCTGTTACACATGCGGCGGATCGTAGCCGGTAAAGCGTGTACACATAACGTTATTAATATTATATCACCGCTGCGACAGTCGAACGACAATATACGCCGCACATGTGATCGCAACTCGCGATTTCCACGTATAATAATAATACGTGCATTGAACACCGTTCGATATTCGATTGGCGTGCTATTTGTTTATTTTTTTTTTGTACGAATTTATTTTTTATTTTTTTCGGAATCCGCTTACAGTTCCTTATCGGCGACTGTTTGATTGATGGCCCGACGGCAAACGTCGGTTCCACGATTGAATTGTCCGAGTGCGTGCGCCCGCGGACCGTGAAATTCTCGCGCCTCCGTTAACAACAATAACTGTTTTTTTTAAGGGTGACACGGGCCCGGAGGGGCGAGTGGTACGGAGCGAAAATTTGCGGAAGATCGCATTACGCGATTCATTTTTCGGTTAAAAAAAATAATAATATGATGATAATAATAATAGTAACGAAAACACAATGCGCGCGGTGAAAAAAAAATAAATAAACGAATATCGAATTTTCTCACCCTTCGCACCGAAAAGTGTTTTTTCGTGCAAAAAAAAAAAAAATAGACACGCGCCATGTGCAGACACCAGATATCCAAGGGATAATCGGTCTCCCTCCGCCGCCGCCGCGACCTCAGTCGAACGTGCACTAATCACTCGGACACAATAAAATAAGCCGATTTTTTTCACCCAAAAAAGTAAAGTTTATTATTATATAGGTTTTTTTATACCATTATTATCGTTGTCGTTACAGAAGGGACGGACTTAACTCGATTATTACGTTATTGGAGACCCCGTGCGCGCGCGCCCTATTTTTTTCTTTTTCGATCCTCGACAATATTTTGATACACCGGAAAACACGCGTTGACGACGACGACAATAAGACAATGATCGAATCGCGGGGGTATATCAATCAATCAATTTCGTCGTGTACTTCCGAAATGATAAATAATTTGATCGATTGACCGGCTGCGGGTCCCGCGCGTTACTTACCCATGATTATGTGTGTGGGGCACTTCCCGCGATCCGCAAGGCCCAGTGGAACCAGACTTGTCGGACGAAAAGTTTTAACGCGATCTTCGAATCGCGTCCGACGCGCGCAGTGCCGAAATGAAAGTATAGGACATCGAATATGGTTCGGGTTTATTCTTATACTTTAATTTTCTTTAGCATACGTAATAGTACTTACCGTAAACCCTATAACACATATCCGATATGTTTATTGTTATAACTGTAACTATTATTACTATTTTAATCATCATTATTGTTGTTGATATACTACAGTAAAACGTTAATAATTCAGTCCGAGACGCGTGTTCTGACCGACACGTGTGTGCACGTACACCAACGCGGTACACGAGATATATATATATATATACATTAAACATAAGCCGCACGAAATAATATAATAATAATAATAAGAATAATAATAATAATAATAATAATATATAGAACCTTTTCATGCGATGTTTTTTCTATACCATGTACAATACCTATGTGTTGTACATTCTACACCGTTACGTGTACACGATAAGTTATAATGTATACTTAGCTCCACCGTGCGACGTTTAATTAACTATGCAAACCCGTAATACGGATCGTGCGTCGTCCACAGCGGTGTGGCCGTCAGTACACCGTGCGCGACTGCTAGCGTAACATCTTCTAAAATCAACCCCTCCCTCTGTCATACGTAAAGTGATTGCGTTAATGCCCGCGATCGGTATTCATCTGTACTGGTGCTCGTTCGATTTTTATCAAATACCCGTATGCTACGATCTATTGTTTTCGTCATGTACACCGACGTTTTTTTAGTGCGCGCAAAAGTTCCACGCGGGTTTCATGAGTTTTTGAATTAACATTTCCTTTCTGCGGGTCTTTAAAACAGAAATACGCGTACACACAGTTTTGCCGTACACTAATGCGTAACTACGATCCCTGATGGTTTTACATTTTTCTTATTTTTGGTATTCAACCCCCTTAAGGTTGGTTTCGCGATTGGATATTCGCTCTCCACTCTTCTCCGTTCTCAGCTAGCCTTTTCAGTTCGGTGTAACTTGTTAGTCAAGCTTCGGAGATCATTTGTTTGACAAATGAACTTCTCGGACGTCATCGGTCCCTTTAACATTCAATCAACCTTCTAGAGTTTATAGAATAGTTCTTTCCGTGGTACGTTATCAAAAGCCTTTTCTAGGTCTATAAACGCTATAAATGTGTCTTTATTAAATTCTATTTGTTTTTCTATCAATATTCTTAAGCTTAAGATTGCCTCTCTAGTACCTATGTTCCTTCTGAACCCGAATTGATCATCGCTTAACTCTTTTTCTACCATGTTCTCGATTCGGGTGCATATTATTTTTATTAGGATTTTTTCCTTCGTTAGTTATGATATTCAGGACCTTTAATAATCCAGGATTCGAAAAAATATAATATTCGTTGCAATCGTATTGAAACCTTGCATCGACAATGTTATTATGCGCATACTGCAGTATTTACATATTCATTCCCTATCATTATAACAACGTTAACAAAATTACAATATTAATTTTATGGTACAATCATACCGATAATTTGCTGAGCGACGAGATAACCTGTGTGGGAGGGTTGATGACCCCGGTTTCTCTCCCCTAGAATTCACTGCTGAATTCGTTGTTCATATTGATAGATAGGTAACAAATGAGTGTTGTAAAAGTACGTTACGAAATCGTTGCACCGAAAATACCTTATGTCGACCCTTCCTCCATCCCTGAACGTAATACTGGTATTTCCCGTAGACATACGGTCGCGTTAACTGATCATACGAAACGTACAGGATGACAACGCGTTTTATCGTAGTGATAGTGTGAGTGAGGGTATGTGTGTGTGTGTGTGTGTGTAAGAGTATTAAAAAAAAAAAATGTTTTGCGACGTGTCAAACAATTTTAAGTTCTATAAACCGTATACTACGTTATCGGACGTTGTTTATGAAGAAGAGGTCGAGCCAATATGAATGTAAATATTATTACAATATTACACATTATGTAATGTCAATAAAAATTAAACCTATTCGTTCGCTAATTCCCCGGAGGCCTGTGGGCGCGTGAGCGTTTAATTTATTCCACGTAACGAAAAAATTTACGACGATCGTAATTTTACATAGCCCGCGCGCATCCCGCTGCTGCAATCACCACGAGCGCGCACAGTTATTCTTTTTTATTGCCTCCGTCGATTTGAAAGGAAAATAACGTTTTGTTTTTATCAAAAATAGTATAAAACGGAGGTGAGGCGGCGGCGGCGTTTTCGCTTTTTCTCCCTCTTTTTTTTTTTTTTATTTATTTTACGAGCTTTATACTTTTCAAAGTGGTTTCGATACACGCGCACGGTTGTCGTCGTTGCCCGCAGCAGTAACTAGTCGACTCCGGTGCACTCGTAAACCGACCGGGTAGAACCGTGTACGGGAGATCGCAAATGCAAATATATTATACACTCGTCTCCGCGACTCTTGTTGCAATAATAAACGGGCCCCCGCAGACGCGGGACGAGAAAATGATATTAACTAGCGGGCGCGATTTGTTTATTTTAGAACGCGCGGCCTCCGCTGCCACCTGCGCGCGCGCGCACCGCGTTTTTTCGTTTTATGTCTCGCCATAAAATTAGCCTTTTTTTCTCTCGGATCCCGTTGGACGTTTAAAATTTCATTACCACCGGAGACAATAAAATAAATCGTCCGACGGTTAACCCGGACGGTTACCCCGCGCGCGCATGCCCGATGACGGGGGTTGTTATAACATTATATATATATATATATATATAGTTGTAGTTCTACAATGCATGTTATGGATCGTCTTTGAAAGTTTAAGCGAACTCGGCGCGCGCGCGTAATAATGTTATTACTATTATTATTACGACGGGTAATATGTATATTAAATATTTCCACGAACCTTTAAACCACGGTTACGGTTTATGAACGCCGCTGAGACTTGTACGCTTCCGAAAATACGTCGAAACCGTACGCTCGCGTTCTCCGACCCCTGACCGTAATGTTTTGCAGTTTTCGTTTATTGAACGTTGCAAACGACGAATTACGAGACAGCGCAGTATTTGTTGTTAATAATGTTGCGCGTGAAAACAACGCGTCGAATGTCGTTAAACGGCGTATATTATTTCGGGCTCAAGATTTAACACGTTTCGTTTAATATCAAACGCTCGGGCCGAAAACAACGTTTTAAGTGTTTTTTTTTTTTTGCGTTATCGTTTCAAAAATGTCTGCGCAACATTATCGCACTAATTTTACGTTTACATTAATACGTGCTGACGATAAGACTCTTTCGAAGACTCTTTACGAGGGATCGTTTAAAAGGTTTTACTATAAAAATATCGTAATGGCCAAGCGACTTCTGCGTACGCGTGCGTGTGCGCTAGAACATAAATTTTAACTTGACATTTTCGATGTTCCGAAAAAGGTAGTTTCCATACTACGTCGCGTTTACAAGGGACCCCCGTTTATTACACGTGTGGTCGGAGCGACTGCACGTGTTTCACTCGACGGACGGCCGTGTGCGCGGATGTGTATCGGTTCGTATTTACACACGCAGAGAAACCCAAATGTGGTCGAAGAATATACATGGACTTTCCATGAACACGCACGTGTTGGACGACGACGATCGTGACGCGATCGGCGAAAACATAGTCGAATCGCGTCCCGTACGCATCATTAATGTTTACTGTGCGGCGATGATCTCGGTCCGGAACGTTTGCTCCTTCGATGTTCGCCGGTGGACTTGATGTTAACATATTCTAAAATCGTAACGTGCGCACGGTTTCGTGTTTTCGTGTATCACACGATGGGCGCGGGGACGGGTGCCTAATGCATTATTCTTACCGAAATTCGGTTCGACGCGTAATCGACGCGCGCAGTTATTGAAATCTAACGCAACGGTGTTCTACATTGCAAGATATCGGGTAGGCACATTGGTCGACCGCGAACGGTCCCGTGCAGTGTACGTAGCGTTACGGTATCAAGAAGCATACGGAGTGCACCAACGCGAACGGAAATAATCTGGCACGTCCGTACGCGTGTACTCGTGCACGTAATGTTTGGTTTTTATTATTCGCGTGTAATTCATCGTCAAAAAGCCGTACGCTATGTGTGCACTGTGACGTTTCGCGGGTGGGCAAAACGTTCATTAATTTTCCGGGACCATAATCTATTTATATATATATATATATATGTATTTAATATAATTCCCTTTGCGGACGACGAGACGTTGGTTTGAGTCGAGTGTTGCGCGGGTGACGTTTTTTTTTTTTTTTTTTTTTCGCGAATGATATAAAAAAATATATAACAGATTGAACTTTCGACGTCATTTGTCTTAATAACGCGCTCTGGAGAGTACGGAAAAGTAAAAAAGTACGAGAACATATAAAAAAACACGCACACGGCCGACGGACACTGTCGACAGAAACATTAATAACGGAACGAGAGGAGGGGTGGGCACGTATAGAACGAAATAACGCAGTTTTCCGCGACGCGATATAACGCGGCGTCCCCTCGTCCTGGCGTCGGCTCTCGCACACATAATATAACACTATCCCAATATTGATATTAATGACAATAACGCCACGGATGATCTACTCGCAGGGCACCGGGGACGGAACATTATGAACTCGGGATTGTAATTAAAATAATTGAAAGGCTTTTCGCGTGTTAACGTCAATTCGATTTATCAGGCTCAAGATGAATGGAAAATAAAAAAATTAACCCCCCGTTCGAGTGTTATCATATTTTTCGTCTCGTTATTTACAGCAGTATTGCACTCGTATACTCGTTAGCAAACGCTTCACAGAACCTACGTAGTGTTCTATAAGATTCTCCTCCAATCGGATTGATTTCAAATGTAATCAAGTATTTTGATTTCAATTGATTAATTACATATTTAATGTTCGTTGCTTTGACAAATAATTATTAAATAAGTTGGAAAAATTAACATTTATTAATTTGGTTTTCATTTCATTCGGTTAATATTATTTTTCGGATATTTATTGATAATTAACATTTTTAATTAAAACGAATTAAAGTAATATACAATATTAATCTACCATCAAATATTGAAATTTTTTCTACATTTCAGTAAAACTTACTGATTTAAATCACTTACATTGGTTCGACTATAACGTGCGTACGTTTTGATTCAGAACAATAAAAATCGATCGCTTAACGTTCGGTCCGCACTGCTAATT
This sequence comes from Sipha flava, assembly GCF_003268045.1. Lineage (NCBI taxonomy): Eukaryota > Metazoa > Arthropoda > Insecta > Hemiptera > Aphididae > Sipha > Sipha flava. The sequence continues at coordinate 380,080 of NW_020272939.1, forward strand.
AAATATTTATTACGAACCGTATACATTGCCCACGTGTCACACCATCAAACAATACTCTACAAACTTATTTTATGAAAAATATTAAACAATCCTTGTACTAATTTTCATACTTAGTACTCGTCATTGGGATACAAAACGTTACACGAAAAACATTTTGAGTAAGTGGTGGTAACACCTCCAAACATTGTTTACATTGACTTACCTAAGTAAATCACATTTCATAGTTCGATTCTGTTTTGTACTTAGAACTTAGTGATCGGGGCACCTAACGTTCAGAAACTTCGTGTCCCCGCGCGATTTCGGGTGGACCTTGTAGACTTCAAGTGCGGCATACAAACGGTATACATTCTGTCCTCAAATCTCCTTTGAAACCCAGTGGTATCCTGAAGATTAAAGTTTAATTTTAAGGATGACCTGCACGTCGTCTACACCGTACTGCGATGTATTACATTATTTCAAACACGTCGTACTCCGTTGTGAAGGGGAAAAAAAATACGATAACGACGACGACCGGCGTACGGAGACGATCGTAGTGGTTTAAGCCGCGCGGGGTGACGACGGTGTCGTGGTGAAACAAAATATATTTTATATTATACATTTTTTTTTTTTTTTTTATCTTTTCGACCGGGTCGTAAACATAATATATTATTATAATAGAATATAATGAAATACGGTCGCGCGCGAGAGGAGATCGACGGGGCCATTGGACCGGGCCAGACGCAGTGTTCGAATGTAAACAACGATTCTTCCCAACATCAACCACCCCTCCCCGCTCTGCTGATTACGAGTCATACCGTCAATCCTTTTATTATTTTTATTTTTTCGTCCTACTCGTTTTCTTTTTTTTTCTTTTTCCTTCACTCTTACTACAACACGCGCAGTGTGTTTCGGTTAGACAGCTCGGCGTCCTCGTCGTAAACATCGCACGCACACGTTCACGAACACAGCGCACCGAACACCGTACATTAAAAGAGAAAGAAATTTAATATAGTGCAAGCGTGATTCGAAGGTCTGTGCCCCTATTATATTTACTCCTCCGAAGTGTCTTACATCTCTCCGGGATTGTTCATAATTACTAGACAATAGTACACGGATATAATCTACCCTTTATCGGTGTCTTTCACGGCTCGAGATGTTTACTATGTGCGTCTAATGGCCAATGTATTATTATTATTTCCCTACCGCACAAAACTGTTAACGTGTTCCGATCAAGAGTATCAGCCGGCGCGTACGAGGTGCCTCTGATTAGTATTCACCGTTCTGTTTCATTACTTGTACGTCCATCAATGATTTCGTCTACGCTGATGTCTACCACATCTGTTAAGTTCAAAACGTACCGTCGTGCAAGTACGTTCAATTAGAACTGTACAAAGACCGCATTATACGCAGTATACTGCACATCGGTATAAAGATAGCAATCGTTCAAATCATCTAAATCACGCGTGTCCCAGTTCGGCCGAGTAAAAGAAAAACAAAACAAAACGATAAGATATACGATATTATTTGTGATTACTTGTAGATATTATTGTGTGATAAACGTTTTCAACGATGAGATCGCCAAACCGATGATAAAAACTATAACAGGTTGTTGTATTTTATAGCCAACACACGTTCTATGGCGCAGCACTAGACGGGAAAAATTTAACGTTTCACAACATAAAAACACGGTTATTTAGATTGAAAATAAATCGATCAAAGAATGGTTTTAGTGCATAAACACAAATTATCAAAATTAAAGATGATGATATTTTAGAAATCACCTCGGAAGAATTATCTTCATTATTTAAATTGTAACGCTCAAATTGCTGTTTAAAATGAAACATTATTTCAACAATTTCAATGAACTGTAACTTAAAAAAAAATCTTTTTTGAAAAACTGCTTCCAGGTTCCTTCGGAAATATTATTTTCTTTAATTTTGTTCCTGGATGTTTATTTGTAAAACCACTCTGCAGTAAGTAATTTATAATTTAAACCATCAAGTTTTTGATATAGCAAAAAAGTCTTCTTAACATAATATCATAACTCGAATATCGAAACACAAAATCCTATTGATAAATGTCAGTACACGAAGCGTTCCATTGAGTGCTTGTAGTCTCATCTTACTACGGTCCTGCTTTCTAAAAAAATTTGAAAGATAATGATACTTGATCCTGTGGACAGTAGTCATTTCTTGTTCGTTTCATACTAATTAGGAATTATTATAAAAAATAATTTTAATTCATCGAAAGTTTTAGTTCCGAATTTTCAATTAAAACGTTGTACAATTCAATGAAAATAAAACTGAGAAAAATCAGAAAATATAAAACGATCCATGTTGATAGTAACATATATCTGAAGACGTCTTTAAATCGATGCGAGAAAATGAAATAGACGTCTATATACAAGTATTGCACTGTGATTTCTATAAAAATATTTAGCTCACGACTCGAAGTGCGAATAAATTTATGAACAAAATAATTACCTTGGAAATTATACGGATTGATAAATAGAAACATTGGTAATGATCGGTGATATGTTTTGTTTTAAACACAATATAACGTTATGACATCGCATCGTTTCAATATTAACAGCTGAAACGAATGGTTGATATTAACGCTGTAGAACATTATTCAATTTTAATTTCGTTTTCATACCATAACTGCTTTGTCGATTAACTGTTCAGCGGAATCGGTCTCTAAATGATTACTATTATTATATGACGTGCTATCCGAATAGGCACTTTAACGAAGTCCTCGTTGAACGAAACAATGATTTTCAATGCTCGCCTCTAAAGTATACATCAAGCCGTTCTAGATTGGCATTAAAATTTTTATACTGTTCAGAAATTCCGATTTATGGTGTTTCGTCTTTTTATTTATTAAGTCCAACGTTGATGATTTTCCGGCTCATTATATTTATAATTTGATTTTTTTTTTTTTGTTCCCGCGTAACATTGTAAACGGGAGATTTACGATAATACACCTGCATTTATGTAAGTGGCTACCTACTTATATTATCGTCTTTCGAGGATTGAAGGTTATTAAACTTTAAATTTATTATTATTATTTTTAATCATTGACTTGGTCTTGTCTTGCATCGAGGATACCACGTTTTAATAATAATTATATTTATAATGTTTAAAAACACAATACTGAAAATGATCACTACCTAATGAATAATAGTAATATCGACCTTCGCGATACATGTGTTTTAACAGAAGTTTAGCTTAGGGCGTCGGAGAAAAACATGGAATAATAAATAATTATAAAACGATAGTATTAGGTTTGTATCTTATTTGAAAATTACCAAATACAACGCATAAAATGATTGATGAAAAACTTGTGAAATATTATATACATACCACTCGATCGTGAAATTGGAAAGCGTCGACGCGTATATTTTCATTGTTCAATCGTATGCCCGACCGTGAGTGTGAACTTCGATGATTTCGAGTTGAACGTCAAGTACGTTTTTTTTTTTTTTTGCGCAATTTATAGTTTTTGCTAATATTTTTCTAATGTTCTGTAACCATAATTATAGGCATACAAATTTTTCCACTAAAAAAATCGGACCTTAAATTTAATGATGTAGGGTTGATTTTTTTTTTTCGTAGCGTCAAGACGCACCGACGATCGCGCAACGTTTTCGATCGGGAGGACCCCCACCTTTAAATATCTGCCGCGTTTGGAGTGTCGTAGTATTGTACCGTCGCGATTTCCATCGAACGATTACGGTCAAGACTATACATACTGCTGTCGGGTACGCGGTAATCGAACGATATGCTATCTTAACGTACGCGGCGTACGTTTATGTTGCATCTCGCAGCCTAACAACGATCCAGTCGAGCGATAATTAGTCGGCTCGCGTGCGATTTTGAATCCGAGGACCGGGTGGCGCTGCCAGGCCGCGAGACGTTAACGTTTGATAATGGCCGCAACGACGGATGAAAACAATGGTGATGTTTGTCGTCCGTATATTTAATTTTTTTTTTTTAATTTTAATTACCGATCCGTGATGCGGCTTAACTTTTGCCGGCCCGTCCGAAATGAAACGCGATCGCGATTGTTTGCGCGTAATATTATTACAACTCGCGACGCGGTGGTAAGTGACGAGGGGCCGCAAAGGCCGTGCTCGCGGTACGAAAACCACCCGGACGTTTATAAGTGTACAGGTACAATACGTCGCGTACGCAGTACAAATCCCCCGGCGAAACTTTTTCGCGGGCCACCGTCTTAAGCCGGAGGAAAGTCTGCGCGGCGGTCGTGTTTTTCGCGCACGCACGCGTTTTGACAACGTAATCCTAATTTAATACCCGACGCGAGCGGGTTTTTACGATTTCGTTGTGTCGCGGTACAAAGATAATAATACGTGTGCCGGAAAGGGGTACGCGCGTACACCGTTTAATCCGAGCCGGGAAGGAAAAACGCGGGTCTTAGAAAGTTAACCTCCGCGGCGAAGGGGTTAGCCGATGTGTATTGGTCTTTCGATTTTATTTTATTTATTTTTCTCTCTTCGTTTTTCCCCTCGTCGTTCGTCTCCGGCGCGAGATTAGTCGTCGTCGCGGGATCCCGATCGCGCTCGCGAAACCCGAGTTTGAGTCGCGGTGCACGAACAACGTGTATACACCCGGGCACCGGGCCGGCGGCAGGGAGTGCGCCGTGCCCCGCGCGTATCGGGATTACATTTGCATAATTGCGTCCGTCTTCCGCGAAAGGGTTTTCTCTTATCTGGCCCCGTACACGTGGGATTCGCGGCGCCGCTATTGTCTCCCGGAGCCGTGACAAGACGATTAAGCTAACCGAATCCCGTTAGCCCGGCAAACGTAACCGCCGTATGTAAATTCGCGTATCCGTATACGGAGTAACGTGACGGTAATTCGATTCGACGGCCTCGTGATAAGAAAGCCCGTCGTCGTCGCCCGGACGAGCGTGGACCCGATAATTACCGGTGCGGTCGTTAATTCCGCGCGTGCACATCCTTTTGAACCGACTGCGTGGCGCGCGGATAAGGGACGAGAGTTATAATACATTAAACCGTCCTCCGCGCGCAGTGCGAAACTGCGCCGGGAAAAGTGTTACGGATGGAGTTATTCTATACGGACTCGGAAATCTAAAATCGCAACCTTAGCGTTCCGTCTCGGTCGGACCGGTTGCAAAACGAAAAATCGACGAATTATTAAAAAAACGTTGAACGTCATGCTTGTAATACGGGTCAATGATGGGTCGTCAATACGGACGACGGGAGGGTTCGGAGACACTTTCGAAAACTGCTCGACGCTCGCAGCCGATTCTCGCCTTCGCTGCCGAAGTAGATGGTTGCTCGGCGGTACAAGGGACGAGGGGGGAGGGGGGAATAAAAAATACGAAACGAAAATGTTACAACGTTACACAATGCAGTCGTTAGGTACGCGGTGTACGGCTCACGGTCGGTGCTCGAAACCCGCCTCGGAGTGTATGAAAAACTTACGGGACATTAAACGCGAATCGTCGACCTGTTGACGTCACCTTTTCGACATCCCCCGACGTCGTTTTTTTACAAAACGATTGTGCACGCACAGTGATTGTACCGTCGCGGAGTCGCGCGTGATGAGTGTACGTCATATCAAATGGCATCGCGGCGCACAAAAGAAACGTTTACCAGTCTAAAGTGACCCTAACGCGCGCGACCGTGCAACAATAATTAATACGTGAAGGGTCGCCCGTTTAATCTACAATGTGTTATTTTGTAATCTTTTTCGGTTTTTTATTTTATTTTTATTTTTTATTTTTTTTTTTTTTTTTTGTGTTCTCTCTTCTCTTTTTCGGGGGTTTTTTTTTTTTCTTTTCTCCAACGACCAGAGTCCCGGAACCGTATTTACGTAGATAACGATCGCGCGACTTACATACGCGTAGAACATTATACGATAATCCACCCCGTTGCGTAATGCGCGCGCAAACACGCACAATGCGCGTTCAACGACGTGAGAAGCAAAACTACGGCCGAGCACATCTATTACGATTTCATGCGTGTGCAAATAAATCTTCGAATCACTGTTTAGATCGTAACATATTGCGGTGTTACACGTACGTGTACGCGACTCTTAACGCAGCTGCGTTTTTCAACTTTTATCGTATTGCGCGACGTCCGCGAGACGATGTTGAAAAAACTCATTTTTTTTTTTTTCTCCCGCCAAAACTTTTTCACGACCCTCAGTTCCCCCCCCCCCCCAAATTGAACGTACAACGTTTGGTTTTGCAACGGTTATTGTTTCTGACCGCATTTCCATCAGACAAGGAGTACGCGGCTAATTATTCTTAATAATCTTTCATGTGCTCCATGAACGTATATGGTTTTGTAGGATAGAAAATGCGAACTCCGTCATAATTTTTTTTTAACATGTACTTTGCTTTTATGCTTTACTATTTTCAATAAAAAAAAAATAATGCCATATCGAACATTTTGGTGAAATCAACTTCATACCGTTTTACGAGAGTCTCACATTAAGCACCGGACTGCAGTAGTATCAAAGATCGTTACTCGTTAAACGTATAATATTATTATTTTGGTTTCAAACGATTCGGATGGCGTTTTATAGTCGGTATTACGGTTAATATGAAAATTCTTTTTAGCGAAAATACGAACATTAAACTCTTACTTAACGGTTCGAATCCCGGTGAGCTTTAGAGTTATTTTACAAGCGAGTTTAATATAATTTTACTCGTTTATTTCTCGGAGGCACTTGTGTGCATAGTGATTTATGTTTTTACTTAGCGTTTTTTATTGGCTCAGCACTGTCGTTATTATAAGTGGAATAAAAAAATGCAAGGGGAGAAAAAATACCATCTGAACGCTATACAAAATGAAGATGGTGTACAAATAATTTACAAATAATATTATTATCAATGCGGAATATATAATTCATTTGTTAAAATATTGATAAAATATTTAAACTTTTAAGGACCATTTACATTATAGTATACACAATTTTTATCGGACAATAATAACAAAAAAAAAAAAAAAAAAACACCGAACAAAAATACTGTCCGTCCAAAAAATGTATAGTTTCGGTAGTTCTACACGATATGTTTTTATGTACACTGTTCTTTTGTTTTGCTCCCGCATCATTAAAGTTTTTTAATATACAATAAAAATAATGAAGCTGTAAATAGGAATATTTTACCGAAATAACATATGGCTTCATATATAAGTTTTTAAGTTTTCTAAATCAATGGTAAAATAATATGCAGTAAACTGTTAACATCGCCCATGCATTAAAAGAAAAAAAAACCGAATAGTTCGGAAAAAAAAATTGTAACTAACATTTAGGTCAAAAATAATTGAAGACGTGATGTAAAACGTTCTTACGATCAAATAAATAGACGACCCATGAATCGTCCTAAAACATTTCACAATACGATAAAAACGTGTAAACCACAAATACTAGTATATCACATGACAATTGTCTTTTTATGCGGTATCAGTAGGCTTAGGTTAACAGTGATATTATAATATAGTGTAACGTACACTTACGACCGTGACGCCTTCGTAATCGTTGAGACAGAGAGATAAAGATAAATATATTAAAATAGAGAAGGAAAGGTTAAAAAAAAAAAAAATCAAAATGAAAACGTGTGGTCGCGTTTCAACCCCCCTCATCGCCTACGCACGACCGGGTGCTCCTCGTGACCGTCGTCGTACGGGGTCGTCTCTTTTGTACACATTTTGTGTAAGAGTAAAAGGGTGTCTTTACACGCACCCCAAACCCCGTCTACCGCCCTCCGCCGTGTTCGCCCCCGCAAAAACCGTCTCCGCATACACACGTAATATAATGCATAATACGCAACAGCCAACAATATAAACGCATATATGCCTATGTGTACGATCGTTCAGCCTCACCCCGCCATCGCTTCCCACCCGTCGTAATCTCATCGTTCGGTCTCGTCCTAGTCTCGTTCCGCACCTGCAACGTACTCGTATACGCGTACATATTACACGCGGCAGTCGATGACTATTAGACGAGGCAAAGGATATTATACGTGTACATCGTGCACACACACACGTGCAAACGCACACTCGGACGAGGGGTTATATTTCACTCGATTTTTTTTTTTTTTTTCATCCGTTACGTTTCACTAATAGCTGTGCACCGTCGACTTTTGGGGCCCGTTCATCGCCTTCATCGCCTCGCGCGCCCATTGTGTTGTTAAATCTCGTCGTCGTCCCTCGTCCCCCGACCACGACGAACCGCGCGCACCGCCCTCGCGACGTCCGCGGAAAGGGATTATATTTATATACGTATTTTTTTTTTTTCACCTCGTCCACCCCACCAGCGGCTCACGTACCCGAACTACAACCGTATACACTGTGCACAACATAACCGAAAGGTATAGGTGTACGTACGCGGTATAAGTTGCCAGTGCGTATAGCGTCTCCCCGAGGACCGATCCGACGGACCGAACGGGATAAAAGGGCTTACGCGACATCGAACGTACGTTTTTATTTAGACCCGTTGTTTACCGGCGTACGGTATGTTTACCGTGCAACGTACAGTGCACGTATAACGATACTCAGCTGTCGTTATTAATGTCGCGGCGACAGTGAAGGTCGAGGCGATCTCAGTCGATTTCGAGCGCAAATATTACGAACGGTTTGGTAACGTTTCGGACGGACTGTATTTTTCCGTTCGTATTGCCACCGCTGCATGCGTGTTTGTATTTATATCCCGTGATGCACATTACGTACGCGCTCGCTTGTCGCTCCGTCATATCGAATTACTGTGCACGAGTACCGGAGGCGCTATCCGTGAGATCTCCGTTTTCGAACCGTTGTTGTTATTGTTATTGCTGTTATTATTTTTGTCTACCGTTTCGGATCACGTCGAGACCGGCCGTCCTCCTCCTCCTCCTCCTCCTCCTCCTCCTATTCCACCGTCCACCAACCACCCTCTAACTCATCCTTCGCTTTTCATCGAAACTTTTGTGGCCGAGCGCAAACAGGTGCACGCACATATTATGATATAAGTATACGACGTGTACTCCTACCGTTCATTGTCCGGGCCGGTACGACGACACGGACCCCTCGCACTCGATATTATTTGCATCATTTTTCGCGTGGAGAGGTCGCTGCGCAAGTGTATTCATACTCGTCCCGTCGCCGGTGCAATCGGCTGCGGCGAAAACGGAGAGAGTTTTTACCGATAATCCCCGTTCTAATACCGAACAGATGCGGTGACCTTAAAAGAGCGGGATAATATGTCAAAAAAAAAAAAAAAATAAATAAGGGATACGAAATGCGCGCACTGTTTTCGGGAGAGGAGAGCGTACAAATCTCGACCGACGAAACTGTTCAGTCGATCGGCAATAATTATTTTACTGTTCGTGCGCGCAGGCCGACCCTGTTATATTGTATTAAATTAATCTCTTTCGTTTTTGTTTCCACACGATGTTTACTTTCTTTGTGTCCTCTTCAAACGTCCACTGCATGGTACGCGTGCCTCCGATTCGGAGGAAAAGAAAATTAAAATTAATAAAACGCTCTCTCCATTGTTTGTATTAATATTTTATTAAATTATAACATTCTTTTGAACTACACAACGGTAGAGTGAAAAATAAAAATAAAAAAGGTCACTGACAGGTCTTATTATGCATTACCACTATATATACACTGTATACCGTTTATATATTTTTTTCGTTTTGTTTTAACGCGCCCGAAGTCGCGCAATTTCCTGCCTTCGAATAGTAAAATAAATATTAAAAAAAAAAACGTCACACAGCACAATATAAAAACGGTATTTTGGTTTTGACAGTATTTCTTTGATTTCCCCTCTTTTCAAACATCGGACGACCCGGAGCAGTTTCGAGTCCGTTCGACGTATTATATATCACGTTTCAAACGCGGAATGACCGGATTTCATTAAGTCCCACGTCGGTTGTTTGCTCAACGAGACGCGTGTAAAATCCGGAAACAAGTGTAATATTGTCCTTTCGACGGGACGAATCCTTTATCCACCCTCCCCCTTCCCTCGTGTGCAGCGCAAAGAACGGGGTGGATTATTATTGCGCGTACGGCCGTAAAAAAACGACCTTATATTTAGGTTTTTTTTTTTTTTTTTGGTGTTTTCGTGTTTAAAAGAAAAAAATACTACACGTGGTACGCGCAAGGGTCGTCGCCTCGTTTAAAACCCGTCTCTTTTATTAATAATATAGACGTATTACACCGACGCGCGGTTAACGTGTCAGGCCTCATTACGTTCAGAGCTAGGGTGTAAGGTTTCTTAACGTCTACACGCATACGGAACACATGTCTTACGTCATAGTTCAGTTATTGTGATTGAACGTGAAATGATAAATACCTATAAGTAGCTAACGCGTGTTAAAATACTCAAACACAACACTGCGATTTACCAGAAAAAAAAAAAACTTACTATCCATTAATCAGGTGTGCACCAAGCGTTCGAGCCTGATTAAGTCGTTCGGGAGTGTTAGGAGTAGAAACTCATTTGAGTGCCTATTCCACTAACCCACCTCTCACCTCGCTTCCCCCGAATCCGGAAAACAACGACAGTTAAAAAAGTCAAATATCTGGTAAATACGTATCTTAGAAAGTTAATTTCAAAAGTAAACGCTAATTCTGTCGACAATTTTATGAAATATCTGTGCGCGAGGATACGATTTATCGAAGCATTAGGGTTGTTTGCGAGTAGTGCGATAAATGCGCTCGTAGAGATTTCCAAAATGAATTCAGAGTGTGTACCGATCAGGGGCGTTGCGCCGTGTACTCAGCGTATCGTAAAATACCGTTTTATTGAACAGCCGAAATTTTCGAACAAATATAGGAGGTTATGCTATACCTTCTTCAAGCGGTTTCCCCGTGGGTTTCCGGTAAATTTTTCAAAGCTACTCAATTGCGATCCTACAGCCAACATACGACCAATACAAAAACACATTTTTAAATTACTCCACGGCGAACAATAACGGACGAATTCCGCGGTCACACGTACGCGCGTCCTTTTGATTTCCCAACAGTTCTCTCTGTCTCAACCCTTAACCGTTACCGACGTCGTACTTCCGGCCACACGGCCCGTAAATAAAGCCCGATCACGCGGCGTGACACAGGACGAAAAACCAATAACAACGCTAATTAATCGCACTCGAGCCGTGCAACCATAACCGGGGACGGTTTCGATAGGTGTTACCACCGGTCTTGTTCCGCGCTCGATCACCGTGTCAATAAATATCGTGTCCGACGCGATCGAAGGGGGTTGCGACGCGCCGCGTTATGGTTTCCGCTAATTACGCGGCGACGGCGACGGACCGTGTGACGTGTCGTACAGTGTATCGCATGTGTTGCGCACAGGTACAATCTCTCCTCAGGTGCGATAATTATTAATGCCCGTCGCGCACACGTGAACCGGTGAAAATCGATCTGCACACACACACACACACCGTTGCCGTCATGTGATGTTTTAACAAAATGTACGCATGTGAGTGTTGAGATCGATCACCGTGAACGGGGGTGAAAAAACAAAAAATGATGATTGTAACAATAATAATCATAATAGAAATAGACGTTTGATTGTATTTGTTCTCCATACGAACTGCACACCGTGTGTACGTGAACAGGTACACCGCAGCTTACACACATACCAGGCGTAACGCACGTGCAACCCGGACGTAATTAAACGGACGAACCGGATACCCGGTAATCGGCGTGAATCTCAAACGGACCGCAGTGGCACTACCCTCGTCGACTGTAAAATATTTACAGGGCCTATCACTAATAGCGCGTTTCGACGATAAAGTTCCGTGACGTGAACTACAGTTTTGTTCGCATCCTTACTGCCAGTCGTATATTTACTACAATCGCTTTAAACTGATTTAATCCGGTGCCATGGTTACTAACTATTCGAGTTAAATGCTACAAATTACAAAAACAAACGGTGCGTCATTTTAAAAGTACTGACTATCTGTAAATTTGTTGAAATTTTCAACATTATCCTTTTTTATTTATTTATTTTTTGTACACATTGTTCACGTTCAAGTTTACAGTTACTGTATTTTTGTATTAATTATTCGTGACTATTGTATTCTGGCACCGTGTACTCGACTATACTCGACTCATAAGAACCACTTGATCGTTCAATTCATGGTCGCGATAACTTACACAATTATATTTGTACTTTTGATCGATTTTAAATAAAATATGACGTCGTCAAAGATCAATCTTGGGATACATCTAGTAACGTGTTTACATAGAATGTACATAGTTCCGTCTTCAATAACCACGATAACGGCTGACGGACACTACAATAGTTTTTGGATGAACGGTAATCTTCAGAACAATCGATATAATATTATTGGGCGGTCCGGTACGATTCTGGTAAACTATATTAAATGTTGAACAAAGCATTGAAAATGAATGTTGTGAAGAGTAGAAAATGATTGAGTTTTACAAGTTACAATTAACAGACGGTCCCGTTCGGTACGCGATAGAGTTATTACTCGACCGTGTCACGTCGGGCGATAATAAAATGTGACTTTACCGCGACGTGTACACGTTGTGTACAAGGATACATCGAATCGCACGTGTTGTAGAATTTCGTGGAACCGCTGAAAAGAGGGTGTGATGTCTAAAAAAACAATAAAAAACAATAAGACCGAAGACGAACCGCAGTTGAAATGGTTTTTTTTTCTATTTCCCCCCATCCCGTCGTTGTGCGTACACCTAATAGCAGTAACGCATTATGCGTGTATATTTATGTATACAAAACGAACGAGAAAGGAAAATCTGACACGTTTTTTTTTTTTTTTTCCCCAGAATAAGTACATATTATTATAATAATATTGTTTTCGTTGTTAAAACATCGCCGCGAAGCGGGTGTATTTATAACAGTACGTGTGGTATGCGTGTATGTAAGTAGGCGCCCAATAAATTACTCGATTTTTGGGCGGAAAAAAAAAAAATAAACATCAACGACAACAGCACCGCCACCAGAGATCGTATGTACGTCAGCGGGTGGAGTGGGACAATTTTTTTTTCCCCCCGTTCTTCCGAGAACGGTTTAATTTATGCACTTCGAGACGGGGCGGAAGAAAGACGCATGGATAGAGAGAGAGAGAGCGAGGAAGTAACAAAAAGAAAAAAAAATCCAGTGAGCCACACGGTCGAGGTGTGTTGATACGCGGCCCATTAATTTGATTTACTGGGCGGCGGTGGCGGGCAGCACTCGGTGATTTCGTGCTGCTAATGAAAGCCACGAGAGTCTCGGCGTCCGCGGACTGCATAAATTAAACGCGTCGAAAGCTGCGGCGGTGCCACTGATTAATTACTGGGCCGCTAATCGGCGGCAGCGACGACGATACTACATAACGGCGGGCGAGAAATCTGCGACGGAAAAGCTCTGTGTATTATTATCGCGACCGTTGTCGGAGAGATTGCCGGTAGAGGGAAAAACGCATTTTTTTTTTCTATCCCATAAGAAATAAATCAACCGTGTACTTTTTTTTTTTCGCTCCACCAATATATATTGTATTATATTACGCATTGTGCACGTTATTTGACTCCGGAGAAGTTAAAAACGTAAAATGCTCTGCGGTAGAAATCTTGCGACGGCGAACCGAACGACAACGCGATATTACGCGAATGTATGTTGGTGAACTATCAATACGAAACGGTCGACTTCCCGGTACCCTACTAAACTGTCCAATCATATTTACGTTATTCAATGGTTATGTAATCTTCACTCACAAGAAATCCAGTAGGACTTGTAGTAATGCAGTTATTCCAACGTTGTATTTTAGCGACAACTGTTTTACATGTGTTCTCCGATAGAAACGCACGGAAGACACTATCGGATGTTACATCTTATCATCCTGTGGATATGCGATCAGTTACCGATTACCATATGAATGTTAAACGTTACGTTTTAATTATAATGAAATATAAAAAAATAGAAACAAATGTTTTTAATGTATTTCATTATTCTATTTGATCAGGATTCTCGTTGAACGCAATAAGGGTTTCCGTCCACTCATCAAAATTTACGTTGGATGATGACACTTCGTACAATAGTAGTGCTGCGGAAACGACGAGCGGACGACCGAAATCGCAGCGGTGAAACGTTGTCGTAAAATACGGTTTTCGGGATCATAACGAAAATGTGTTCGGGTGTTAGCGCACACTCACTAAACGCCGAATGTGCATAAGCGTTATGCCGTAGGTGTTGTGCTTTGGGCTGCGATGCTGAAGTTTAAAACATTTTCACGGTCGAGACGTGCTCGTAAAGGTCAACTCGTTTCGAGTGGATTGCAATCACGTCGATCGTGAGATCTTGAGGGGCTGAAACCGAAGAATTAGACTTGTACACTCCATGGGGATTCAGAATATTTTTATTTTTTCATCGCCGGCTCTGAAAGCTAACGTCTAAAATCCGCAGTCACCGCCAAAATGCGCTGCAGTCAGAAACGAGTTGGCGTACTCGACGTACGATTCGTGTTATCGCGCACGTATATTGTTTCGTGTTATGCGTTCGGTCGGATTGCCAGCCGCGGGGCCGTCGTCGGTCGAACGCGTGCTGCAACTGAAAGCCGCTCAAGTCTCCCCGAGGGCTCGCGGCCAATTTAACACCTGACCGAACAATAATACACACTAATTATCGGCAGACGATCGTTTGCGAGTCCTTTACTCGTCCTTAACCGGCGGCGGTGGCGTTCCGATTAATTGATAAACGTGAATAACGACGCTTTGTGCGCCCGTGTGTAAACACACGTCGCGTACCGCGAGCACGAACAATAATTAACCAGTAGAACGCGAAACCAGAGAGACGGAAAGCTGTTTTTGCCGAATCGTTTTGATCTCGCGACAAACGCGTCACGCTAGTGTTTCTTGCCGAGCCGCGCGACGATTCACGGTCCGGAGAACGCGGACGTATCAGCCGGTAGTTCTCAATCTCTTCCGTTCGACTCGTCATTTGTGTGGATTTATTAGTTTGATCACTATCGTTCGCCGACTGCGGCAAGACGAGTGCACGCGTTCGATTACCGAAGAAGAACGCGTCAGTACACGAATCTAACGAGTCGTTTTTGCAACGTTCAAATCGGTAACGGGAATAATGTGGCACGTCGTCGAGTACTTCCAACCGTCTGTTTTAGCCCGAGGATAACGACGGACTAAGCTCGAGGAGTCGTGGTGAAAAACAAATTTCCGGGCCGCGATTAATCGCGATCATTCGAATCTTACCTACGTCAATAGTTGCACGCGTAGGTTGTCTCGCAACAATTACACGGGCAACGCGTGATCTACTGAATCTCCACTTTGGCGAACATAGTATTCGTTCGTAACACACTGTTAAAGAACTATTTCAGTAAATAATAACAAAAAAAAAAAATAGCTTTGAACACGAACGACGGACTGTTAATTGCGATGATTGCGTAACAACAATGTTAATAGTACTGCTGGAATGATTCGTCCGAAGCGAAGGGTTCCCGCCGGCAAACGTTGTGCAAATATTATGAAACGCAGACGGACGCGTATTGAATATCAATTTTTTTTTGTTTTTTGTTTCTCCTATCGCTCACAGTTTTCTTCGTACGCGCGGTGTTCAACGAACACGTACGCATCGTTATTTCGTTATTCGCCAGGACCCGTGGACGTGCCCCCACAACGGTTCACTCTGTATTACAAACGTTCCATTCGTAGTACATCGAAACAAACACGTTACGCGCGTGCGCAATACCGTTGCGCGTGTTTGTACGTAAATAAACACGCGAAGAGGAGTTCGTATCGCATCGGATCTCCCGCCCCTACGAGCGCGCCGGATCCCGTTTCGCGTTAACAGATCTAATCGGTTCGCGTACGCGGCTGCTCCGTCGCAACGCAACTCGACAATAACCGTACGATTCTAGTGTTTGAAATGTTTTCACTCGGAACGTTCGAAAACGCTCTTGTTACGCTCGCGCGTCGTACGCCGTATCATAATTATGATTTGGACGCGCGCACCGACGTCTCGATCTCGTCCGAGTGATATTAGCGAACAGCGCAACGTCGTCTGCGACCCGAGCGATTAGTGAATTCGGTAAGGCGGACGAATATTTCACGGGAACATTTGTTAACCCGGCCGGGGCGATGAGATGAGAACCCCGAATTCAGGCCGGGTCGGATCAAAATTTATTCTACATGCCGCCCAGCAGCCAACGTATTTTAAATACCGAACAAATGGTTTCCCGTAGCACTTGATTTCTACTCCAGTGTTGGTTTTGAATCGGCATTATCCTCAAAACATATGTTATGATTTTCACTAGCCTTTGGGTTGTTTTTTCGTGCAACGCACGTACATTTGAATAATTTGGTTTCAACGCGACGCATGCGTTTCGAAAACACACAAGTGCTGCGAGTCGTATTTTTCAGGGCCTTCGGAATTCAAACGTCGTAATCCGCATGGCGTAGCGTTTCGTGTCGATCACGCCAATCACCTTCGGTAACTATTATTCGTAATACGTTCATCGCGTATCGTTTGACCGCTGCAAAACGCGCGCACCGGAGACGTGAAACTTACACGGCTGCGTAACCGTAGTCGCGTTACAACAATAGTGCGGACGCGGCCCTATCGCGCATACCTCTAGAGACGTGCGGTGTTACGGGCGCGCACCGTTGCCGACCGACTGACTGACGGGCGCCTTTTCCGGAGCTCGACACCATATTATTATCCGTCGGGGTCGCGCGCACAGGGATGATACAGATCAATTACACTTTTATATTCGGTTTTCTCCAAAAACGTATTGCCATTAAAATAAACGCGACGGCTCGATCGGGGCGCGGGAAAAAAACTTTCGGTATAAAATTACACGAGCCGCCGTCCGAGTAACACAATATCCTTTGGGTCTCTTGACAGGCATCTGAAATCGGAGGATTTAGCGCCCGTCGCCCGCACCAGTTCCTCGTTAAGCTCTTGACCCGGGATTTCGTCGAGGATTTTTAGACGACCGTACGAATATACGATATAAGTGCGTGCGTGTGCGCGCGCGTGTACGTAGGCATACGTGCTCGTATACATCATATTATGTGCACGTACCGGCGGGACCGGAGGAGAAAAGAGAAAAAAAAAAAAAAAAAAAATGTAAAAGGCTGTAGGGTCACTTTTTCACGTTTTACACTTGCACGGATTTCGACCCGAGGTAAACGATCGATTTTGCACAACGTCGTCGTCGTCGGGGCACACGTGCACGTAACAAAGTTCGTTGCCACCGAACGACAAGTGTTCCGGTCGTCCTCGACCACTACTATTATGTTATGCGCAGATTGTGTTACGCTGCAACGACCTCGTCGGGTCTTGGCGCAACGTATCGCGTGCAATACGTAAAAGGATTATTGTTGCCATCGGATCGCGCGATCGGGACGAAACGCGCAATAACGTTACACCATCGGCGATACGGCTGCGAAAACGACGTACGGATATGAACACGCCTGTGGGTGTTGTACCGTTTTCGATTTTTAAACACGCCCGTCGAAATGTAAGCTCGGCGGTACCCCGTTCGTAAACGGTTGACGACCCGTTCGACGCGCACGTGCGCCGTATCGGATCCGTTTTGTACGCGCAACCATATCCGAAATCGGACGGTCAACGGGATCCGAACGGTACAATGTGACGACGCGCTCGACGATTATTTGCGTACACGGCTCGGTGTACCCGTGCGTGTGTCGGAACCGTGAACGCGCGAACAATCGATCCGACCTGATTGACCGGGTGCGTTCGGGAGCAAACAATTGCGAATAACAGCGCGCGGCGCGGTTCGCGTTCCGTCGAATGACGGACTTTGTACGGCGACCGGATTTCAACGATCGTACGTGCACGCGTACAACATTACCATACACCGGTTAAAAGGAAGGAAACCATGTTTCGAGTAACGGTTCGCGGTACACGAATCCGATCCTGCGTGCATAAACGAACAACCGAATGAACGCGACACCACTGTTTTTCTTAATTTCCACGTATGGAAGTGCATTATATACGCTTTTGAAAGCGCGTACGAACCGTGTACACATGATTTCCATACTTTCCGATAAAAATGTACTGCTGCGGCGCGGAATATTGCGTTCCGCCGGAAACGCCGTCCGCGTTAAAAAATCAGAACCGAGTGTGACAGACCGTCGGTACATAATTATTGGATTGAAATGTGAAAAATAACGTCCACGGTTAGAGACGGATAGCTGGTACAGGTAATTATTGCGTTACTAGTTTGTACGTACTTAGTCGGCCGTGCAATCGAACGCGCATGATTTATTTATGTGTTTTCCAACAACAACGTTTTGCGGAGCGTTGTGAAAACCGTCGGACAGGTCCCTCTGAGCACCCAACACAATCGCGTCTGCGAATCGTAATATATTACAATGCGGTTGCGTATGTGCGTGCACTCGAAAACATTTCGGTTCGTATACAATACACGCAAGGGAGGTACCCAAACCCTCGCGCGCATAATCGGCCATTCCGTGCGGGACGGCTCGCCTCCGTCGAAAATATCGTCGCCGTCAACTTCGACAGGTGTAGTTTCACTTTTTTTTTTTTTCGCGATAACGAGAACGAAGGACGACGACACCGCGACTGTATTGTACAATACGAACGTGTAGAATATAAATATATCGAACACACAATATATATATATATGTATATGTATATGTACAGGTAACGGGCATTAAAAATGAATGCACCGATCGTTAAGGTCTCCGCGCGTCGATATCGGTACTATTCATTCGCCAACCTCGCCAGCATTATAATATCACGACACGCACTCGACGACGGCGAAGGACTTCTTTGGGGTCTGTCTCCGGGTGCAATATTAAATGTACGCACTGCTCGCGCAGGTACGAGTGCGTGTGCAGAGTCCTTGAACCTGTCGGACGGGTGTCGAGAGGCGGACGAGTGATTTGGAAACGAGAAAACTTCGCGACAGGTAGCCCTCAAAATGTGTGTGTCGGTGTACACGCATATACATATTTATATCCCCACGGAACCACTACCCCGCGGCCGGGCCCGCAGCACCCGAACGTCTGTAATGTGTATGTGCACGCCGTATACGCGAGTAGAAACCAATTTAAACCAGGTGTTCGGTTTGTTGTTTTTTATTTATTTTATTTTATTTTTTTTTTTTTTTTTATCTACCTCGCCGTGACCAACAGCGCACAATAGTCCTCGGGCCTGGACGTCTAATAATAACGATAATAATAGTAGTAATGAAAACGATAATAATAATAATCGTAATGTAAAACGGCAACATCGACAACAACAGCAGCAGCCGTGTGACACGGTGTGAGACGACGATGATCATTAAACACCATATTAATTAACCTCCTCCCGTCGGTGGGTCATTATTTTACGTAATATTTATTTATCGCCGTCCTGTACGCGCGGTATCGTATTATATTCATATTTACGGGGCGTCCCTGTGTCCCTACAGCCCTGTCTCACACGCGAGCCGCCACCTACGTGTTACCGCATGATTTCCTGCCTTTTGATTTAAATCCCAGGTGCCCAGCGTGTGTTCCGGTGCGACCGCCACTGTTTCCATCGTGGGATAAAACCCTCATCGCCCCATTATCGATTGCACGCGTATTTTTGTTCTGTTTTTCCGGCGAACGAGGGAGGGGGTAGAAGGCGACGCGTGATCGGATGATATTCGGTCGGTCACCGACAAAATCGACACGACACGTCATGTTCCACCGGCGCACGGAGTCGACTCGTTATTAGGTAAGTGCCCCTATTAATTATCGTAATAACATACTGTCGGCACGTTTTATTATTTATTCGCACACCGCCTATTGTACTACTGTTGTGTTGATGTAAACAGTATTGACATTTGATACTCGTGTTGTCAAACGTACCCTATGCTGCGGGTACGGTTGACCGGTAAAATGGGAAACAAATGTTGTTTTTATATATTCCTACAAATACGGGAATATAAATCAGAACGGAAGCAAAACATTCGCGTTTAGTGTATAATTCCGTTTTCGTAGTATTACGAATAATGATTTTCGATAAAATATTCAAATATTTTCTAATGCACAAATCGCATGCGTACATGTTCGTTATTCCGTGTTCTCGATTTCTGTCGGTCACGCAGCGTGTAAAGTCCTAAAGGTCACGTTCTCGGTGCCACAAGTCTTCTTAAGTTCCTATGTTTTCAGTTTTAGTGTGGTGGCATTTTTATCGTAATAACGGTGTCCGGCAGCCGCAGCTTTCGCGGTAAATGTCGCCGGCTCTCCCTGATCGTGTTCATCGATGTGTATACATCAATATTAGTTTTCTTGAATTTCGTTCTCGTTCCCATTCACAGCCAACTTGTTCACATTTTTCTTTGTATTGCATTTCGTCCGAAAAGTGACGTTCAGCAACTTATAGTTACTCTTGTACTTTATTTTACATTGTTCTAGATTGGTCACTTCACGGCGGCATTTGTGAACAGCGTGGTTTTTCATCGTCGTTTAGTATTGTGGCTGTGACGGGGGACTTGTGAGTTCTTCGTCAACAACTGCCGACATACGATTGTGTGTGCGCGGGGTCAACTTCTGATCTTTATTGTATTAGTTTTATTAATTACTGACACCCCGGACACACCTCGTGTGTCACATTTGTACGTGAGTATTGGTCGACCACATTATTGTTAGTTGTATTAGTTTAGTAAAGGTCGACGGACCTAAGTTAGACCGTTTATTTATTGTTTATACCATATTTTGTGTGTGCCGCCCATTGTGTTATTATATATTGCAATATAATTAGTTGTGGGCCAACATTGTTTATTAATTATTTTTACTATCGTTATCAGTTGTGCCCCATTTATGTTACTTATTTATTGTATATCGAATTAAATATTTATTATTATACAGTCCATTTATTAGCAATTTATTATTTGAATTTTTACATTTATTATTTTGGTGAAAGAGAACGTCTCTTATTATTACAGACACTCCGTGCACCTGCAAAGATATTATAATCATACTAATACGAATAACCACACGAGCGTGTATACTTACGCATACGCACAAGTACGTATACGATGATAAACTCATCGAACGGTTTGATTTTATCATTTTTGTCTTTAATTTAAAAAAATTTGAGCTATTTTGATTTGTAACCACGAGGTTTCGGATGTACGGGAGGGAATCAGATTATTTCGCGAGAAATAATGATAATATCATCACGATGCACTCGTTTAACTCCGTTTAAAGTGGTCCCTGAATCGAACAAAAAAAAGCGTTCGACATAGTACTGGACGCTCCCGCCACTTTAATGGAAGTTTCGTCAAAAACCGTATCGTCAACCGTATAGTCCATTAACAACATAAGAAATACACCGTAACGGCAGATATTTGTACGCGTACGTCAATAACATTAAACAATTTCGAAACAACGTAGTTGTAGTAGTAGGCTGTATGCGACCGCGTGCATTTTATGATGTGTGGGGGATACGTACCCGCGTTTGATTTACGATAATATTTTTAAATTTGATTTTTTTTTACGACGAGCACACACGTTAAACGTTAATTGTTCGTGTTGACATACGCAGGTATCAATTTACCACGGGCAATGGAAGAGGGTGTGCGAGAGTGGTGGGCGACAATAAGGTTCACAGAGATCGGCACTCGTCCCAAATGTAAACATTTAAAAATCAATCTCATAAATGGAATACCCCGGGCCGACCTGCAATGGTATAATGTAACCAGGTCGGATTGTACTCTCAGGTTAGGTTAGGTTACATATCCTTTCAAGTGTTTTTTTTTTTCTTACCACCGCATATCGTATGACGTTATGATCATTAATACGCAGTCCCGATGAATCTATAGACTTAAAGAACGATCGCGCAATTACAACAACGACTGCGTATAATAAGTATCCGTATAGTAATAATAATAATAATATCGTAAAAGGGCTCGGTAATTATAGTAACCCCCCTCCTGTCAGAAGCGAATATATTATCATTATCTATACGTGTATAGGACCGAAGGTATATATATTGCGTATACCTATCGGTATGGATAGTAGTGAGTGTATTTACCTTATGTTTATCCTGCGATCGTTAACCGCTTTCGAACCTAACCCAACCGGGATCATGACGTAGAGAGTTTGAAGAATCGCAAGCATTATTACAACAAACGTTATACATGTGAACAACGAGGTTGTGATATCTACATCGGGGTTATTTTGTAATCAGTGAAAAACGTAACGATGAATATAATTATTACATTGATGAGATGTTACGACCCGATATTAATGTTGTCGTAAAATGAAATAAACGAAATAAAAATAAAACCATAATGCAATATAAATACCGTGGTGTTTTCGTTTTAGAATATTAAGGCCCGTAAGCCTGTAAAACGTGGTCAACGAAAAAGTTATTTATACGAAACGATTACTTTGATTAGTCTTATCATAATACGAACTGTGCACACGGTATTATATTTTATGAGGATAGTTTAATGTAAACGAAATATGATGTTTAACCGAACAACTAAACGCAACCGTTTATGTAGCAATATCTTGACCGATATCCTGCTGAAGTCTCGTGAACATTAATCGTGTTCAGATATTTAATTCCCGAACGACTTTTCGCGGTATAGAACACCGAGTTAACACAAACCAACCTAACCTATGATTACGTTCACTTCTTTACTAGTCTAAATTGTTTTCACGTAATGCATCGTAGTATAAATTATCATTGTTGCTTCGTCACGGCTACATCGTTGACGATTGTTTTATTTTACTGAACGACGGACGCTTATACGAATTACTCATTAAAATATATCATACCCTCGCACCCGGTACCAGGAAGGTTATGACAGTTTCGAGTGCTCCCTGTGGGGTGTGTGTGTGTGTGTGTGTGTGTGTGTGTGTGTGTGTGTGTGTGTGTTTGTACATGTGTGTCGAAAACAGAAGACATTCGTCGAGACGGCACTCGCTCACACAGTTCTGATGTAGCAAATACGGTGGTAACCCTTTTAATTTTCACGTTTTTTCCCCACCTTTCTCTCTGTCGCATCCCTTTTCCGCCTGTCCAATCCGGAGTTATTAATCAACAACCCTTTCTCGTTTAAATACAAGTGCACGACGTTGAAAAATTTGCCCAGCTTAGCGCGTGGAAATAATCGACTGTGCCGTCCGCGCCACGATGATAATAATAATTGGTGCGCCTCCTCCCACACCTACTTTCCCATCGCCGCTGCACGGAGCACCGTCTTCGGTGTTGAATTTTATTTTATAATGAATTCGATGTCGTTGTAACCCGTTTTGGCACGTTTGACGACACTATGTGAGACTCGAGCGCGAGCGAACGCAATTATTGTTATTATTGATTTCGCGCCGAGGCCACGATGTATAGAAGACTTAGCTCAGGTTTTCACGGGATTTTTGTGCTCGTGAGGACCAAAACGCGTCTGTCGATGATTAAACACAATTGCGGGGGAAGTATAAAAAATACTAAAGCACGAACAATCGTCGCGGAGAAAAGCCTTATAATTATTATTGTACAAGAAAACGATGTATATATTATACTATGTAAGAGGACCGAGTTCAAGTTTTAACTCCCGTCACAACCAACCGCTTGAAAATCAGTTACTGAATCGAATAACTCGGGCGTGTATGTATTTGACGTTTTTTTTTTTTTCATTTAGAACATTACTTAATCCAATAATAAATATTTAACTTTTTAAATTTGTCATCGATATTTCTTATCGCTGAGAGTCATGCTAAAATGTTATCCGAAACGTAACGCTGGAATTTTCTCTGGTCGAACGGTGAGTACAAACGAGTAAAACGTATCATTTCGTCAACAACTATTTGATCGTCGTGGTAAATCTATCACCGTTAAAACCATAGTAAATGTTGTGCAAACATTTAAATAAAATCACGATCTGTTAACAATACCGGTAAAGCGGTGAATTGTATTCGTTTGTGTTGAGTTCAAGACATGTGTGCCAATGTACCTGTGACGTCCGACGTAATATATATAAATTAATCTAGTTGTCAGGGCCGTAACTGGAAATTAATTTGAGGGAGGGGGATCGTAGCTATCATTCGTATATACACCAAGCAATATCGACTGTACCTAATGTAATAATCATGTTAGTCACCATTAAAAATAATATCAAACAAATTAATTGAAATATTATTTAATTTTAAGATTAACATGTATATAAAATTAATTTGTAGCATTATATTATATTTAATCAATGAAAACATAGTGATGGAAACGCACAACAACAACAACAACAACGATTGGAGACATAAAAAGGCAAGAGAAACACTCCACTGCTCACTTCGCCAGCAGTCTCCAAAAACCGTGTTGTGTCGTGCGTCTCCATCAAGCATTCATCAAAATCTTAAGAAAAATATAAAAGTAATATTTATTTCATTAAACTCTACCTTTTGTACCGATCAATCGCGTCAAGACGTGGTAAGAGAATATTTTTTACACGAGTACAAAATAATATTCCTTCGTAGGAAAAGGTAATAAAGGTCTATAGCTCGCTCTGAATTTTTGCGTACCCCCTTGTTCACCAGGGCTAGATTTAATGTATTACACCAACTGTATGTAATGTTTGTAATTATTCCAAATGCACTACAAAAACACAAGAATACTATAATAATTTACTTGGTGTAAACACGAACAGTTTTTAATGATTATTCTAGACGAAAATTGAAAACTCGAAATGTTCAGTATCCGCAGCGGTTCAACGGGGGACAATTGCGCTGGTATGCTATGGACTAGTGACGCGGAAACCGTAGGGTAGATTTAAATATCAAACGACTTTTCGGGTACGAAACCTTTCACGTCGTGACCGTCGAACGCACAGCCTCGTGTTTTTCGAGTGTCGCTAACCTGGAAAATTTGGCGCCACACAAACGCTCTTACACGTGTATCGCGACACCGCGTAACGTGTACATTATATACAGATTATTCGTGTGCAAATAGTTGTACTCGAACACGCGTTCCTCGATACCGGGTACCGAATCGTACTTTCGTCGCAGCGCGAGTGACTGTCGAAGATTGAAACATCAGATACCCGTCGTGCGAAATCTTATCGACAACGGTCATCTGCGCGCGTGCGTTTTACCCGTACGCGCATGATTGTTATATTACTGTGATGTATATGCGCGAACCGTCAGATCGATATCGTTAAAATGACGCGTATCAAATCCAATTCGTGTTTCCCCCCCCCCCCCCCTTTTCCACTTGAAATTAGTTACGATCCAGCGTACATGTGTGTGTGTGTGTGTGTGTGTGTGTGTGTGTGTGTATGAGCAGTTAACACAAACCGTCACGGTAAACTTGCCAACGGTATCTGGGCTGTACGCTCGGGTATCAGGTAGTGTTTACGATTCATGAAGGAAATAACATTTTTACATACATCGCCTCAATGAAATAAATCTAATAGCTTTCGTCTCAAAACTAGAAAGTAAAGAATGTTAACTTCACGCGCATGTACTGAGTTTACCGATTACACCGGACGATAAAATATTACCACAGTTTTTTTTTTTAATTTGTCAGATCAAGTAGACGTACTGTTTTCGGCTTTAAATAAAAAAAATGCCAATATCTTAGACACCAAAAGACGTAATACAAATAGACAAACCGCTTATAGACTGCAGCCACAGCAATGAAATAACGTGTATTCGTGTAACGTCGACATATCCGTTAACGTGCATGTCTAAAGCGCTTATTATTATATTGTATACTATATTAGAAAAGACATGTGTTTTATTGATGCCGTATGAATAGACCCATATCGACAAACGATTACTGAGCGAACGCCTGATGAGTGAATTAATGCACACGTTTTGTTAACGGTACTTAATTATAATTATACATTTAATTTTCTCATATTATTACTTTCTACTCATCAAAAACTTTGCATTGTTACTATGTTTACTTCTTATGCGACCGATCGAATCAAAAGTTTCTTTTTTTTTTTAGTATTTTCCGACCGTCCTCCGCCAATTCATAGAGGACAGATACGACGCCCCGCAAGATTCAATTCACCTCCTACCCTCCTTCTGCACGCCGTACAATCGTCGTATAAAAATGTGTGTATTTGTTTAGTGAATAATTTAAAACCTATTAACTCTGTTCGTATGGGTAAAAAAAAACCAATAGCTTTGCGATAAATCCACTTCAAACGTTTTAATCTACAATATATACATATATTACGTCCAATCGCTTACGTACTAATTCGGTGAACGATCTATTTACATTTACTCGCATTTCAGATTTCTTATACCGGTTACGTTTTTGTACCGCAGTATGTTTACGCATATATTGTGTCTCGTGAAGAGATTCGTCGATTTAACAGTCCAACGCTGCACCACGTGCGGCGTAAAATCTTTAAAACCGTCGATAAAAATCGATAGCCTAACCGTGTCGGCGATTTCGTGTAGCAGGCGCATATATATTTATTGCGACCATACCGAGACCGAACGAATACAATATCGTTTCATTTGTTTACGCCGTTTGTGGACTTGGCGCCTACGTGTACAATGCGTCCACATGTGTTGTCGACTCTCAATAAAAGACCGTTTGGACAAAGGACCAGTCGAAATGACTGACCCCAGTTAATTTAGTAAATGGACAACGTGTGCGCAGTAGTCGAACGTATTTTAAACCTAACATAACCACAACATGATATTGTACGCGTTACGCCTGCAACGTTACGGATATGAACGATTCGAACCGATGAGTAATAATCGCACCGAACAGTGAGATTCCTTAGATTTATTTGTATTTATTTAAAAACTGGCGCTTGAACGGTTTTTATGTTAAATTTAACATTTCTTACCGCGAGTAACAGTTCATTTCGAAAGCCGATAAAATCATTCGATTGCGATCGTTTAACTTGTGGGCATCCGTCGAAACATGAATAAACATCGTACATTGAGACCACGTCAGGCCCCGTAGTTCAGTAAATGTAATGGGTTGTGATCGGGAATTAATTTATTTCCACATATAAATGTAAATTGAATATTTTTATAAATACTACAGGCTAAAGGAAAAGAAAAACGGTGTTCATATTGTTTTGATCATTAATAATATCCTTCGACTCGGTATAAGAATTATAATAATACAGCAAGGTGATATTAATAAAATACTAATAAATTTTCCTGTACTACGCAATTATTTTAATCGTATTTCAAAATCTCACGATTCGATAACACATTTATTAGCAATCGGTATAACATTCTATTTGAATCGGACCATAAACCGTATAATACCGGAGTGACCGAGATGTGTATAAACGACCGAATATCTAACATTTCCCGTAACCTAGACACGTATACCTTAATCGAACTTGACGCGCAACAGACGGAGAGCGGTTTCGTGGAAACATGATGAGTCGTTTGTTTACGAAAAACACAACGTTTCGGGGAAAAAGGGATACGACCGCAGGATGACGTCACGAGGTTGTAACGCAACGTACAGGTGCATAACGATGACGTGTGCACCCAAGGAACCCGAAACGCAGTGTATTTCCAGGAAAAGGACTTCCTAAAACGCCTCAATAATTATAAATGGTATACCGTACAACGATCACACCCGTAGTCAACACTCTACGCTTATTTGTAATTGTCGTGTTCCGTAGTGACGAAGGATCATGGAATCTTACAGAGATAAAAGATCAGTGATAAGGATTAGGAGTTTTCGTTTTTATGGTTTAGTTCCATCTACGAATTTTTTAACTCTCTCAAGATACTGCGATTGAGAACCTTTTTCCGTATAATATAAACGATTTTTGTTTCTGAAATGAAGATTAATATGAACATATTTTTTTTTTTTTAAACATAGCGACAAATTCTCTGTTCATGAAAAAAATATTTTGATGTAAAGGTGTAGATGATTGTATATGATGTTAGCATAACGGATTTTTTCCATCGGAGAGTTTGACTAAGAACTTACAAAATGTGTACATAAAGTTCATTGAGAACAATGTAGATAATAAAATGAAGACTTGTGAATTGTCACCCGTTTTTAAAAATGCTTCCAAGAAAATTATAGTAAAAAATGTATATTAGTGTGCAAATAAACAATAGTTGAAATTATTTAAGCGTACATTTTTTTCAATGAACATTGCAAATGCTAACGAAATTATTGATCGTGACAAAGATTATAATTATCATCGTATCCCACGTATGCAATTCGACCTGATCCCCGTTCGGAAGAATTGCCACCGAACCGTTTTTCGGTCGCGGGCGAGGGTAGGTTTCCAGGTGGAGGCGAAGTCGTTATGGTTCAACGCGGGATACGACGGTATTGAACCGGAGGGTTGCGATCTGCCTCCGGGTTCGTGCGCAGCGTTCCGGCGACATATACGCACGAAACGTTGCGGGAATTTACGACCTCGCGTCGTAAAGTTTACATTAAAGGTTCCCGAGAGCAAGAAGACACGCGGCGATTAATCGATCAGATCCCGTACGATTATTGGACGTACCGCACGCTCCTGGGGGTCCGCGCGTCCGGTTTACGACCAACACGCGGAATTCGACGGCGGTTCCGGTTTAATGCCCGGCGCGATAATAATATAAAATACGACGCGACGGTGGTTCGTCAACGCGGTCGAAAGCTTTTCGTCATCGGAAATAATAGTAATAATAAAACAGAAGTACACGCTATTGCGTTATTATTATTATTGTTGTACTGTACGCGCGTGTAAGACCGGAGACGTCCATTATCAGCCGCGGTCGTAAAACGAGAAGTGGGAAAAAAAAAAGCCGACGAAATAGCTTCGACGGGCATCGACCGATTTTCTAAACCGTCGAGAGAGCAACCCTCCTCACCGTTGCGCGTGCAGTTGCTCCGTTACGCACGCGAAAACGAAACCACCACGCGGTCTTTTTATGCCGAGGAAATAAAACAAAATATAAGACCCCGTGCACCGAGGAGAGTGTTCTCGTCGTTCGTTATGTTTTGTTCGGATTGCAATACGGTCAACTACAACAACAATGGCTTTCGACAAGAACAATAACTCTAAACGATGTTTGGGTTGTAACATTTCTATTGAAAATCTCGACGGACGTTTGGTGCGGGTTGGATGTACACCAAGGTTTAATAAACAGACCTTTTTCCGCGACCGTCGTTGTATTCGAGAACACGTTGTACAGCGGTACAAACATTTGGTGCAAATAAAAAAATAAACCCCTGTAGTAATTTTTTATAGCTTTAACATCCGAGTACGCTTGCTGGGTGAATTATAAGGTGATATGTTCGCAAAAATATTCTCCGTGCAGGGAGGAAGTCCAAAAAAAAAAAAAAAAAAACCATTAAAACATAAATAATCACAGAAGTGATACTGGAAATTAGTTTGTTCCGGTAATCGAACATGTGACGTGAAAACCAAAACGGCGTACATGAAGCGACCATCCGTGGTCGACGCATTACTACGGAATATTAGAAGTGAAAGCTTCACTTACAACGGAAAATCAGTGAATCTTATTCTCGGTAGTTCTCAGATACGTATCGTTGTGTAAGTGTCGTTACGTATAATAAATACGAACTCAGAAAACAACACTAGACATGTAAAAAAAAAAAATAATAAACCCCATTGGAAGACCGTCGTACCAGAACATAACATAACGTTGTACGTGAAAAAAAAAAGGGAGCGGCCCGGTAGACCGGCCGATCGAACTGATATGGAAAACACGCGGGTAATAATTACCGTCGGGCAGCTACCGAACGCGCGCGGACATAAATTATTTAATTGAGGACGCCCACCGCGGCGGACCGTCGTCCGACAGGATTCGAGTAACGTCCTCCGGACTCGTCCTTAACGCGCGGTGCACAGTATCGTCGCGACAAACAGTAAAACGTTACTGTTTTTTCTCATTTGCCGTTGACGCCCGCATGAAGCCATTGCGCATCGGTAGCCGCAACAGGTTTGCCAGGCAGGTACGCGCAAGACGCAACGTTATGATATTGTTTTGCTGTTAAACGCGTATTGTTGTAACGTTACGAAAAAGATCGTAACCGTACGCGTGCGGGTGTAGTACGTTTACCGATTGCTATCCGATCGGTCGACCGACGCCACCTTCGGGTAAAACGAATCCCGTGTAAGGACGACGCGTGTATAATAAAATAAAGCATAAAAAAAAAAGGTGAAAAAAAAAAACAAAAAACAACCCCCAAAACTGGTCGACGGGCGTACCGACGTATTTGTTTCCATACCGGACGGAAATTAATTCAATAACAACACGACAACACACTTAACTCGAAAGCGATATCGTACGATATTCTAGTGCTACGATTCAGGTGCAAACGTCCGCGCATAATATCTTTGCGCCCCCGAGTCTCTGCTACGGCGAAGAACAGCTCGTACGCGTGTGATCACCAGTATCGGGCAGTAACGTAACGGAAATGTAAAGCGTTGCCGTTGTAATACTTTTTTAGTACGAGCAACACGTAAAAATTGCAATGAAATTACGTAACACGCGTAATTTCATTGCAATTTTTACCGTTTAACGAAAACGAAATGGTGATTATTTCGTACGAGTAATTCCTGCAGTCCAATAAATATCCAAACGAAAATGTATCGGTCTCGTATTTGCATTTAAAGATTTATCAACAAAATATCGTACTGATAGATGCGTGTATACACATTTTTTTTTCAACTTGAAAGCAACGTAGTTACTTCTTTTTTATTGAAAAGTGATTTCATTCGAGTAACGAGTAAAGTAATTTGTTACGTTTTCAAAACAACTAACCCAACACTGATAATAACTTATATTTAAGCGAATAGCCTTCAATTTAGACTCTATATCAATGTAAAACCAATGCACTGTAAATCGATCGAAGTCTACAGCTGATAACTTGTTACGTGCCAAACGATCGGTTGCTGTTGATGTTTGGATTAGGTGTGCTGATTGTGTCCGACGAAAAGAGAAACCCGAGTGTAAAGTGGACACGTTTTACCAGAAATGCTGAATACTCTGACACAACAACGCGAAACACTTCATAACCTAGTCATTATGCCTACGTAGATACTATTAGATCACTTAATCGATTGATCTTGGACCACGTAGATCACGTGCACGTTCGCATTCAAATGAGCCTAGTGGGGCACACCTCGAAAAAGATTTGGTGGTTAAAAATATTTGCAATTTTCTAAATGTTATTTCAATATTGAACACATGACACTTGATTGGAACTAGGGTCATGCCATAAGTGCTAAGTCCCACTACCTCAAACTCCAAAATTACCTTTATTGGAGTTGCTTTGCTAATGCTTACGGGTGGGTGGTCGGTTTTAATATAATATGTTCGATCCATGTCGTTAAGAATGAGTGTGCGCCGCTGAGTGCTCCACGAAAACGCGATCGGATGTAATAGTTTTTTTGGAACTTTTCATTTTTCGGAGTACGTCGCACTATTATTTACTATATTTTTATATCGACTTTTGAGTCCACACCTAATTATTAAATTTTTTTTTTCCCCCCAAAACGTGCAATCATATACTTTCGTGTGATAATAATAATATACATGCACGCCTGGTGCAATTGACGATCCTTAAACCAATAACCAGTCGTATAAAAAACAACGACGATCGCCTACATTATTATTAGGTATTGTTGTTGTTATTATTATTATTATTATATCATCGCACGAGCGTGCGTTTACCTCGTACACATGATAAATTTAATATTATAATATGCGTATGCGGCACGCCAACCTATCGTTAGCCGCAGAGGTGTCGCCGCTAATCATCATGTAATACCTGCGTAAATATTTTTATTTTTTTAATTTTTTTTTTTTTTTTCACCCCTCCGATACGATCGACGCGGCCGGGAATCCATCGAGGTAATTCCTCTTCGATCATTACGCCGTATAATACGGTACACATGTGCGTGATGATCTACGCACGAGCCGGCGACTCCTGTGTTTGCACATCGCAGCAGTGCACGGTGACCACCTCTACACCCCTACCCCATTACCGCGGAGGATCCGGCACGTTATCCTGGTACGATCGCGGCCCACGTTGACCGCCGCAACGTGCACATAATATAGTGCGATCGTGTCGCGCCCCTCATAAGCGTACGGCGTTACCGTTTTAGGTAATGATAAAACGCGGGGAAATGATAATAATACCAATGCCGTTGGCCGTCATAATTAGTGTTATTAGTAGGACGGTCGATTAAACGGTCGTGTTTGTTAATGAACACGTCAAAACAATGACGTGTCGTGTGCGACAACGGCCAACAGAACTTTACAACATTATCGTTATTATTACGAATTAAAACGTATTTTTTTTTTTTTATCTCACTACGAATGTACACCTGGCGCCCGGTGGGATGCGTCAACAATTTGTTTCCAGGGCATTGGCGATCGTTTGTACTTCACGCTAAGTTTTTAATAAACGTTTTTAGCCCCCGTGATCTGACCTGCAGTCGAGGACCGAGTCTTTTGAAAATGTACCGTGGAAATGATAAAATATTTTCTGTATTCTAATTAGGTACCGATTCTACCGATTTTTTTTTTTTTTTTTGTTTTTCGGGCACAGTTTTGCGACTCCGGCGAAC
This sequence comes from Sipha flava, assembly GCF_003268045.1. NCBI lineage: Eukaryota > Metazoa > Arthropoda > Insecta > Hemiptera > Aphididae > Sipha > Sipha flava. Next base: position 412,579 of record NW_020272939.1, read on the forward strand.
ATTGGATTTTATATTGTACACATTCCAATCTCATTGCACTTGATGCGTCGTAGTGCGTCGAAGTGCACATGATTTTAGGCACTGATATTATACGTGCATTATTTGTGCAGCATTGTCGTCCCCGTGATCGATGAACGTGTGCAGAATGCGATCCGAGTAGATGGACAGATGTTACTCCGGGGCGTTACGGCGCATCGTGTTTTTCTCTGAACAATCTACGTTCACTTATACACGGTAAAACTTGTTTACAGGACTGTTTTCCCGCGTCTCATTGGACGCGTGTTAATTTTTAAGCCTTGATGCGTGCGAAAGGTTTAACGGAAAACGATTTATGAACGCATTTCCAGGGAGATCTTTTGTAATCGAAAACTGACCATTATTTAGCTAGTGCGGTGTAGGCCTTATGCACTGCAGGTATTTTCAGAAATCTTTACCGGCATGTCGACCGATGTCACTTGTTCATTCTCACATGTACGTATCATTGTTGACGGATGGCGAATATTATATTATCCGGTTCGAATAAGTTTGACGAAAGTTTAAACACGATGCCTTATTATTACGTTCGGTGTGTAAAGGTTGTATCAGAAGTGTCAAACAGTTTCAGATTAAAATATTTGTTACGAAATTCGTTGGACCTTTCAGTGGCACTTCGCACATAAGTGTTGTACCTATCCCGTCACAATTGTGTACGGCAAAACCATTCAAAACGCGCGAAATATACAATTCCGACTGAATACCGCGCAACGCACGCCGACGAGTGTGCAGTTCATCTAACCGTGTCGCCTTACGCAGACGATTTAATTGATATTTTACATCATTATTTCTATTAATTATAGTTCATACCAGATGTTTACACGATGTCCCGTCGTAATCGTTTCACGATGATTACTACAACTCAACCCTTTCGTATTCTGCTACATTCCGTTTTTACGGCTTGTTCGACGTGATCACTTTATACGGATTAACGTAGTTATATTCCTCTCCAACGTCAAACCTAGAATACTTGCGTTAGTTGGCGCGCATTTACACTATACTACTTATTTTTCGATTCGTTTTGCTTAACGGACAAAGAAAATAATCGTTATAATTTGGGTTTTTTAAAAAAAAAAAATAATAATAATAACAAGAACATAAATCATATCGTTTAATTTCAAAACACGTATTTATTTAAAAACACATCATACCGTCAAGATATCTATTTATATATTTTATTCGTAAGTCTTACGGGGAACTTTGAAATCAACTATTACATTTTTAGGTAGGTTCATTTTTTTCTAATATTTAGAGGAGGGAGAAGATTGAACCCCTTTATTCCACACCAGTGTTCACGTCTGACGATATTATTATTAATTCTTATCCGAACATTGAAACGATTTTTTATGCGTTGTTGCGCATCAGCATGCATAAATACCATTACGGTTAATAAAAGAATACCTACTACAGCTCTCTGTAAAGTGTATTCTGTTAGTGTTTATGTAAAACGCGTCCCGTCGAAATCGGACAAAGAAAAAAAAATAATTGGTTATTAAAAATTAATGCGTTAATAATTTTTTCGAAATGACGTTGGCTATTAACTGCGGGATACCTACTAACATTTCATTTGAAAGTAATTATAATGTCTGACCACGACGAACAGAAGCAGAAGAATAAATCGTTTTATAACCGTGGTTACGCAACTACGTAATGCACCAAGACAACGGACAACGTCGTGATATATACCTAAGTTTTCGTATTATTCTGCGAGCGTACAATGCTAATATTATGCATACGAAAAATATCGATAAAATCCGTTCTCTGCGTGCTGCATGGATAATAATAATAATAATAATCAATAATAATAGTAGTAATAACAATAATCAATAATAATAACACGAACGTTATGAAGTTTCTCGAACGTAATTCGACTAGGATATTATACATATACTTTACAAAAAAGCATCACGCCGTATTGATCTTTGCAAAAGTGAAATTAATTTCAATCCAAAACTGTTATGACCAACTGACACCGCGTTGCATTTTTCCGCGGACACGAAACTCTATAGAAACTATATTTCCTATAAGACACGGAGAATTAAACAACGTTTGAAATGTACGAGTATACTACAACCACCTATACAGCGCATAATATAATATTCGCGTACACTGCACTACGGGGTCTATGCAAGTGTCTGGTTTCCTTTCCGTTTCCGCTTTTAAAAAACTATTTAGACTGTCCCCGTTCGTGTTGGGAAAAGTGGAGTTTATGTTTTTCGACACGTGTGGACTTGTCATCTAAATAAAAACCCGGCAGGTATTATTGTGATTATTAAAATATGCTTATACTAGAAATTTTTTTTAAAATTTTACTTTCAAAATTCACTTTTTTTAAATTTCTTATGTGATCAATATAGAAAAATACAACTATCTATTTTTCAATCTATATAAATTTTTTTTTTTTATCACATCCTTACAAGCTTATACTTTTAAAGTTAAACGATAATGAGTTTAGAATTCATTTTTAAAAACCTGTTTAATCTTTAATGTTGATATTATGAGTTGGTGATAATAGTTAGTAATAGTTATAAATTCACTGTTAATTTTACAACCATACTGTTTTTTATGTGCATTTTTATTGCTATCGGTTCATTTCTACTGACAATGTCAGTGATCACGTATTAAGATACATCGACATATATGATATAGACAATTGCGTGCGGTTATTAGAATCGCTTGAAACATAAATCTTCGCCGTAGTGCAATAATTGTGTACGATGCGCGTGGATTGCATCGATGTCCACGTAGGAGTTTATTTCTTTTTTATTTGACAACCGTAGCGATAAAGCAGTACTTACATCATTGAGTAGCGCAGATATGACCACCGTGCAAATTAATAGTACGGGTACGACACAAGGGCGGATTCATGGTCGGGGGGCGACGTACCGATCCCCCCCCTTGGGTTTTTTTTTTTTATTACAGATTTATTAAATATTTCTGATATAAGAATACAGTCACAAAGACATACACAATGAATATTTAAAAACACTTAACATCCAATGCTATGCTTATCACTGTATAGGTAACATGTTTTATGATAAAAAAATAATAGTCAAATAAATAATACGACACAATAATTACGTTATACCATTTATTACGCTATTATTTTTACTATAATCACTATAGTGATAATATTTCATCCTCCCCTTTAATACGATAGACCCGCCCCAGGGAAGACCGACTGAGTTCGCGCGAAACCGTTTGCCATCGACGATATGCCGCGTATAATATTAAAAAAAAAAAAAACGTATGGTGTGAGTTTTCGCGGACCAACGCGACGGTGTTTAACGCGCGCTCGGTTTTCTTTCCGTATGATTTCTTATTGCTGTGTGTACGCTCGCAGCAACCATACCGTAATCCGCGACTGTTTCGAACGATTCGCGCAACACGGTCGCCGTGCACGTTATTTTCACGGCGGAATGGACTTTAAGGATTTCCATGAGACGAGACGACCGATGAAAAGCGACTGCTCGCGGTATTTGAAGTCGATCGTTTCTCGTTTTCGAAAGCAATCGATCACAAATAGTCGCTTCGGGTGTCGTGCACCCGTAAGAGTGCACCGCGGTTAGAAAGTAAATTTCGATTTCCGATAAGATAACGAAATCTCTTCGGCAACCATCGTACAGCGTTCGAAATGCTGATTGCCGATGCATCAGTGTTCGGATTACCGAGAGAAACACAATTCGGCGCGTAACGTCGTCGAAGCGATTCGACTCGGATGGACTCCAGTCCAGCTACGCGTTGCTCCTACGTAAACAGATGATACGAACGCGCGGCGATTAAGCGCGCGGCGACGAAACGCTCCGGGCGAACGTATCGGCCATAACAATAGCCGACCGTGTCCGCACCGCGCGTGCACCGTGTCCTGGTGCGCGTTTGTCGCGTTTCCGAACCGTTTCGCCGCGTTTCACACGTTTTCCGTTCGACGCGATTTTCGTACAACCGAATCCGTTATCGCGTATTGCAAGCAACTAGAGGTCGGGGACACGAGCGCTTACCAACGCCGCGCGGTTTAAGTAAGGGGCGCGTTCGAGTTGAATTGAAAATTGGATTTTTTTTTTTTTTTCTCTCATATATTATTCAAAGTTTCATGAAAATTAAGCGTAAACGTGTAACGCGCAAACGTTACGTGCCGGATCGCGACGACGTTTATTTTTTAGTGTTTGCTACTTTTACGTTTATATTGCGCACTCGATTTTTGCGCGTATGAAACGTATAGCCATATGGGCACGAACGAAAAACGGCCACAATAACGATTACCGCAAACGACCGGTTTTCCCGATTACTCAAATAATACGACGGCATATACCCCGCTTTGTAATATAATATCTACGAGTATGCAATACTAAAACTTACACGATGTTAACAATCTAATATAAGTCTTATAACCTTTTAAGGACTCGATTATTTAGAAAATATAGCGATATTTCGAATAACACGTAGGAATGTTATATCGTTACATTTGTACAAAAATCATCCCTATAAAACGAAAATTAACGTCAAAATAAAATCCGGCGGAGGCGCCACGGAGGGTAGTTACGGCACTGCGTGTTGTTATTGTACGAGTTGTCGGGTACGCGGTTTTTCTCGAAAGTTGACTTCTCAACACGCGCTCGTGTCCCGGCAACAATGGGACGTACCGTAGATAAAATGCGCGCAGGACGCGGTGCGGGGACACGTGACTTTTCCTGCGCGCGAACAAAGTTCGTACAAAAGACCATCCGTCTGCTCGTGTGCAAATATCGTACACGTACAACACGCGCCACCGAAGGATTTCGTATTTATTTTCGTCCGAAAATCTGTTCCGAAAAGGTTTTGTTTTCAGTCTCAAGTCTCGGCGCCCGTGTGCCGTGCCGACCCCGTGAACACGCGCGTTCTTTATAACGTATTATTACGTTCACTACTCCGCAAGAAGTTCGCCAAAACGAATGCGCACACATCAAAAACCCTTTTGTTATCTTGACTCTCGATTATTGTGCAGTTCGTCTTCGGCATCGCACCAAAACGTACGTAAACGCAATCAAACAAACTTTAAATGTTTTCCCGCTCGCGCACTCTTTAGCTGCAGTACGGGCGGAGACACTCGACATAGCGCACCGACAGCCCGAGTACACGGTTTGTCTACCGATTACGTGTACACTAATATTTGATCATTATTTACGCGATGCGTTCGTATACGGCACATCGGTCGTACACGAATAACTTTCGTCTCTCACCTCTGAACGAAACTGTACGAAACGATGAAAATGTGCTACGTTAATTATTCGTTCTAGTTTTGCTTTCGAGTGTACGTTATGTTTATGAACGTAGTCTTTTCACTACACAGCCTTTGTTCACCGACAAAGCAATATAAATTAACATCGAATCACTACACTCGCGGACACAGCCGTTTTTAGGGTATGCGATGCCCCAGGGCCTAATATACACCAGCGGCATTTAAATACATTAATTACGATACACATATTTTTTGAAAACATTAATTTTTATAATTGGCTATTTATACATTTTGTAATTTTATCTGTAAAAAGTCAATTATTTTTTGAATCCGTTACTTACAAATATATTGTTGATTATAATTTTAAAATGTACTACCATAATACGAATAGTTGTTTATCTCGATCAAATACTGTCCAATTTTATGTTCAAAATTTATCACGATTCGTTTAAACCCTATGCGTGATATGTGCAGAAGAAGACATCAGTTTTTTCTTTTCGTTGATAAGATTGCATCATATTATAAAAAACTAATTTTAATATTTTGCATTCGATATGTATTTTTGAAATAAAAGTAAAGAAGAAAAATGATATACGATATGCATAAAAATAATTATGATATTTTGCGAATACTATGAAATTTTTGTACATTTGGACCTTTTAAATCCCGTCGCCTTAAGACGGCACTGCTCGTAGAACTACGCGTATATGCAGCAAATATTATTAGCTACGTCTCAAATTTTTATCGAACGTTTGCTAACGTTGCGCGTTAGACTTTTGACATGAGTTCAGTCGACGCAATTACACCTGCGGTGTCATTCGGACATCACATGACCGTTAATAATAATCCGCGGAGTGTTTTGATCACAAAAAAAAAAAAACATAACTTACACACAGGTTCCGTTGTCCGGTGAGGAAATCCAAACGAAAACCTATACATCTTGCAACACATCGCGGATGTGTACACGAGTAGCTTGCTATGATATCTGCTACATCACGCATACCGTTGGACCTTGTATCGCGGTTTTCGTGTAAAGTAGTCGAAAATAGTGCATTGAAAAAACACTGATGTGCCCCACGTTAACCGGTGTGAACAAAACGCGTTTCGCCGTCGCAGCCCGTGCAAACGAGGCGGCCGAGGCGATAAAACCGGAACGTGCGGACGAGATTAAAAACGGATCAAAGAACGGGAGGATAGTTAACCATTACTTCTTTCGTTTAAAATTGAATAATAATAACATTGATTTAACAGTTTTACGTAACACGTATTTTAGTACATTTTTCATCAATTTATACGAACACAGTAAACATACTGTTATTTAATACGAAATATCCATTAGATTACCTAGATAGCTACTCGATCTCGGTATGTTATCTCGTGTTTCAGTCATTTATTAGTTTTATTAGTTTTTATTAATCTAATTTTTATGTTCGTGGGTCGGACGAAAATACAAACATTTACAAAACAAAATAAATATTTGAATTTTTTTTCTGAAAAAATCTAAAACAAAAATTAAAAGGAGTCACCTGTTGGCCACCCCTGAACTATACTACAATGATTCAATGATTGGGCATAATAATGCGCCTTCATTGATTGTCAAGAGAAATGTTACTGAGTGTTGTTACATTCAAAAATGTTTTAAGTTTGAAGATTAAAAAAATTAACGTAAATGAACGTTGTTTCATAAATCACTCTGTATAAAGAACCGTGTGTCGGGTGTGCACGCGCACGTGGTGAGTAGATGAAACGATTTTATTATTATATACCGTTAGCCGTGATACCATATTAGAAATAAGAGAAAAAGTAATATTAACCTCCGTGATACGTGATTGTCCGCTGGACGGTTTATAATAAAATAATATTATGTACGTGTGGGCGAACGACGTGCGTTATCTCTCGTGTTCAAAAAGCCACTGGGCGATTAAGGTTTTTTTAATTTTTTCACCGCACCTTTCAACTGCTACGGTATAGGTTTCGCAACAGTGGTCGTCGCGATTTCGTCGTCGTATTAATTACTGTTATATTAATATTAATCGTACAGATACGACATGTGCACAGCGCGAGTGTTCTGCAATAATATTACAAACCAATTATATCCGATGTAAAGTTTGACGAAAAACAAACCGAACAATACGACTTCAGTATTATCAAACTATTCGGCGACATATTGTCGTTCGCTAAATGAACACGATAAGTACGTGTAGTACAAGATATGTACGTCATCGCAAGCGCCGAAAACTATTTGTTATTACTATTTTTTTTTTTTTTTTTTTTTTATCGCCAAATAATTTACCTGATAACGTCAGTGATTTTTATTAATATTGAAATACCGCACTGAGCACAATGACGATTCGTTATTATACCGATGTGTACCATTTAATTATTATATTCTGGTACACCTTTGAACACATACCATAACACATTCCGTTATTATCATTCGTATCATCATTGGTTGTATATTACAAATACCTATTATATTATTAGTATTGCGAGTAAATAATCAATATGTGATCCATAGTAATACATATTATGTATTGTACTCTTTACATGTTACGCTGAATTCGTATCAACCCCCATTCGAATTAGGATTCGACATAACGTGTATAACATACAATAATTATTATTATTATTATTATTAAAACTCATTGTACGGTATACGTGTGGGTTTCCAATGAGTTTCACTGTAGGCTTTCGTTTTGCTTGCTCGTTTTTCCCGCAGAAAATTGAAATCAAACAGATATTGGACACGTCTACTTAGGTATCTACTTATAGTTGTGGTCTTTCGTTGGTGACCTAGCAATGAACCCCATCTATCATCGGTCTACGTTTGAAGTTTCCTTGCACTTTGTATGCATTTTATCAATTTGGTTTGGAAATTGATCGTAACGCATTACACGTAAATCTATAGTTACATTAAATATAAATTTTCTTTATGATTACATTTGGCTGTATCCAAAAAGATACAGTGCTCTCTTTCGTCGTGTATATATCAAATATATATTCTCGGTAAACCCATTAATAATCTTGTTTCAAAAAAATATTTTCCTCAATATTTCTCGAACAACCATACTTTATAGCTTATTCCGTAATTATGTTAAAATTTTATAAAGTTACACGGAAAGTTATTTATCGATGCGATTGATAATTGTTACGTATAATGACAATTTTATTGAAATTAATCTTAATTTTTTTTTTTTGGAGAAGTAAGAGATTTAACAAGTTAAGGTATTTTAATAATAATTAATAATTATAATCAATAATTGTAATCATTACCGTTGATCAATAAAATAAAATAATACATAATTTTAGATGGGCGTATCCGAGTTGGGACCCAGATAATACTTATGATAAAGGTAAACAACTAATTGGGTACGATTATAAGAACAGGCGCATGTAAATTCCGCCAAAAAAAAATATAGGTACAATTTGTTAATTAATAAACACATCCTACATATAACTTATAAGTTATAAATAAGAAGTTCATATTACTTAATAAAGTTTAAAAGTTTAAATTAATACTTTTAAAATATATTCTTTAATTAATGTGTGTATGAATAATATTGTACTTGCCTATTTGAACTATGTTTACCATGATCAACATTTGGTTCAGCGATGTTCGTAGTTGCACCAAAGGTTTTCAAAAAAGCTTTGCAAGTTTTGATTATACATCGCCATTTTGTTAACTCAGAATCCAAAGGTCTATTTACATTAGAAAATTTAAAATTGTCTAATACTTAAAGCATATTTCCACGTTCTGATTCGATAAATTGAGCCATTATAGTGTATAAGCTTAAAGACTCTAGGGCGATTACTACTGAACACAATTATTAATATTTCTATCTGATATTTTCAATTATTAGATCCACAATTGCATTTGCCGCATGTAAAGCTGATATGATTTTTGAACCTGCATAATTTTCATGAGGAATTCATGTGTACCTTTTTTACTTGGATATTTTCCCGGGCGGAATTAACAATACTCCGTAATGGACAAATGTAAACTGGGTCCGCGATTACCTTTTTTGTTGTAAATTCGGCCCCGAAAATTTTAGATAATTAAGTAGATAGATTGTAATCTTGGCCCGATAATATTTATAGGTGAAATAAAATAGCGATGTATAAACCGCAAATGTACAGCTTTTTTAAATACGTTTGGAATAAATAATGATATTACGGAGAAAAATTATGATCATCTGCATGAACCTATCAGGGACCAAGTACTACAACGACAATGTGTTACCACCGTGGCCAAACGCAAAGGAACTGAGGATATCTGCAACATTTTTTGTAGTACAGTAAACAATGTACCTGGCGCGCAAGATCTACAAGTGATATTCATTATGTTAAAAGGAATATATACAACGACTTTTCATGGTGTCCTCTAAGTAATGCTAAATGGTTCTCAAAAATATTATAAGAAAATTATACAAATGTACATTTTTATCCGGATCGAGTTTACACCTAAATTATTTTTACCTGCAAAACCCCGGGTCGAGTTTACATTTAAATTATTTTTGCCTCAAAAAAACATGGTCCGAGTTTACAATAGACCTTTTGAAAACATTTTTTCGTCGGGCCGAGCTTACAATCGTCCCCCGTAAATACGATAACATACGTTTTTGGTCCGACCATTACGACAATAAAATCTGTAACATACACTTAAGTGTATTGATACACTTGATGATGTTAAAAACTAATATATTTGAGTTTCTAAAAGCTCTATCATTTAAATGTTTACGGATTGTGAACATTTTTTAATGTTTTAATCATTTAATTTATTTATTTACCATAGATCAGTATTTTAATTTTCAACTAATATTTATATACCATATTTTAGAAACTTAAAAAAAAATAATACCTGTGTTGTAATTTATAAATAACTGATAGTCCCAAGTCTGTAAAAATGAGAAGCGACATTTTTTTTTTTTTTTGTATGGACTCAACTAGAACAGTACTAGTTAAATCGTCGGACCCAACTAGTGTATTACCTGAAAAACACTGGGACCTAACTAGACTAAATGAGGGTCTTCGGGATTCAACTAGTACACGCCGTTTTAGATACAGTCACAAGTTTTATTGAAATAAGGTAGTTACTCTTAAAATACACATAGTAAAATTGAAGTATCATAACATAACGTCACATAATAGTATAATATCTTAAAACGTAAAAAATGATATAAGACATTTTCTATGGAAATGTGGTGGTCTTTCATAATAGATACGAATTATAAGTTGAAATGTCTGATAAAATAATAAAAAAAATATTAACTGTTATTTTAAAAATATGCTTAGTGGAATAAATTACGTATTAAAACAGTTATTTGATAATTTATGTAGTTAGTTTTATAATTGTTGTCAAGTTAAGGGTTAAAAATAAGTAGTATTTTACATCGGGGTCTGTTTCAGCTCTTTCTTTGCTTCTTCTAGTATTAGTAGCGACGTCGCAAGAACGGTAAATGCTTTTATTTAACTGTTTGAGCATAAAGTTAAATTAGTTTTGTTTCTACTCCGTGTAGGCAGTTATCCCCGTGAAGTGTTAATTAAAAAAAATACATTTATCAAGCTTCGGGACATCCGGAGACGCGAAAACGTACCCTTATCGGAGAAGCTTGCGCGTTGCACTGTTTACCGAGATAAAAGCTAATGAATCTGTTTTGCATTACAGTTGGTAACTATTATTTGGGAAAAGGTAAGTATAAAGTGTACAATATTATTTTGTTTAAATCTAAGTATCTAATGTAATTATTAGGGCCCGGATTTATATGCTCTAAAAACTTTAAAAATATGCATATCTTTTTTTGTTTTTTAGAAATATACCATTACAATAATAAATACAAAAAAAAATGTATTTAAAAAAAAATATTTTATATTTATTAGGTATTTTTTAATTTTTATTTTTTTAACATTAATATTAAAGCATTAATAAAATAAAATTTATAAATCCGGGCCCTACTAGTCACCTTTTATAATATTGATTGTATAAAATATATCCCACGTGATAATAATTGTTACAATATAATTATATATTATATACGTTATAATGATTATAGTTTTGTTACAATTTTTAACGCTAATGATATTTGTTGAATCACATCTTATGGACTATTCAATAGTATTATCATTGAAATCCTAAAAATTGTTTAGAAATATTTAAAAATTCAATCTACCGAAAAAAATTCGCCTGATTATTTGAAATGGAGAAAAATGTGAAGATTTATTTTTAATGAATACATTGTAATTTCACTTTGAAAACAATTTGACCTCTAGTGTCTTGGCGCCTCTATAAAAGATACAGAATTTAGTTCCTCGGAGCGAATTCCGTTTTCCACCTCCTCTCCCCACCCGTGCTGAAATCGATTTGTCCTAACGCAATCGGGGACATAAAACATGATATTCACGGACCTGTGATAAACGCTTAATGATAATTGGAAATATTTTTTTTATTTTTTTATTGTTACTAAACTATTTTTTTATTCTATTTCGGTTGAATAAATGTCGTTACGTTTGTCTGGACACAAACAATACGTGAATTTAATTTACACGACCACCGATGACGATTAAACATATTTTATTACACATGTTTAGTATGCTGCTTGTACACTACTAACAATGTATAAACGTTTAACGATAAAACGTAGGTATGATACGTTTATAACACTCGTGAGATAATATTTGATATGCTTATAATAGTTAAATATTTTCATTTAACTTGCATTGGGTACACATAATTTACGAGGTTTTGCAACAGCGTATGGTGTTGAATAGCAAATATTCACGTAGTATAAAAATCGCGACCAAGGTGAGCAACGTATTACAACGTATTATAAACAAATATTTCTACGGGCAAACCGATGAGAACATGGAACCGCAGCGCACGCGCCCTTTCACCGTGTCCAGCGGTCGGCATAAATTTTATTCCACGCACATTTTCGTACGTATACATTTTTCCGTATTGATCACACTTTTGTTAACAATCATCGCTAACGATTTGTTGTTAAAAAAAAACAAAAAAAAAAAAAAATTAAAAAATACAAATTTTCTGAGCAGTTTGTGCAGTTAAAAAGGAATAAAAAACGGAATGTGATATGTGCTGCAATAATTTTTTACTGCACATTGCGGTTGAAAATTTTGTGAAATTCTACCGACTCGGATGGATAACGAGCACAGTTGGTTCACACTGCTAACGTTGGATAAATACCGCATTTTAATCGAAAGCTATGCGAAAACAAAAAAAAACCATCAGGAAATCAGCATAATAATAGCGGAAAATTGTGAAAGTGTAACGCGCCGTGTATTCTTAACGATTATCGTAGTACACATTTTGGTTCGGAATGTATTGTTAAGCACTTGAGCAGATTTCGGAAGATTATTTCAAATTTTCAACGTTCCGCCAATAATGGTATACGCGACTTCGGTTAGTGCTCTCTCGTGAACGCTCTCGACGTCACGTGCACGTACGCACAAAAGAGGTCTTGCGGCGGTGGACAATAATATAATATTCGGCGACAGTGCAGGCAGGGCCACTCTCGATGTCGGGGACGTTTTAATGCTTTTCAAGTGAGCTCATTTGGACTCGTGTTTTTTCATTAGGTTTTTTTTTGTTTCCCATTCTCTCCCCCTCTCGACTCCTCGCCCTGTGTGTACACAATACAACATTGTAAAATAAAACGCGCGCATATACGTTGTGTAAACTGGTACTCGGATGTTTTCGCGCGCTAATTCCACGAGGACCAGGAAGCGCGTGTTTGTTCAGCTCTTGACGGTCGACGATAACGTCTTTAACGAACCAGGACCGAAAAATGAACTGTCGCGGAGTTCACTGCTTTTTCACTGGTTCATCCCGAATGAACGGTGCAACGTTGAAAACCGACTTGCAGATGTCTCATTGCATCATCAAGTGCAGGGCCATGTAGATTTCACGTACACGGTCCTCTCGAGATCGGAAATAAGCTCTACCGATCCTAAGCACTTCAACGTTATGTTTACCTGGTAGAAACATGGAAACCAAGTTTACCATATCGCATCAAATAAGCGATCTACAATTGTATTGCTACAACAAGTCTGAGATTATCGTTACACCGTAAATATTTGTTTTCCAGTAATTTTATATTATAATGTGACTATTGATTTTATTTGGATCTCGACAATTATATGTGCACAGTTATTACGAACTAGGGAAAATGTACGTGTACCGCTCAAGTGGCACTGAATAAAACCCAGAAATTAAAATATTATACGATTTCCCCTCTCCCTCGTCACGGATCCGTTCACGACGAATATTGTTGTCGTAAAGGGTAAATACGAGATACAACAGCGAGTAGGTACGTTAAATATTTTTACGTATGTTATATTCTTTCGGGCTAGGTGATAGGTGTATGGACGACTGGCTTAGACAGGTCTGCGAATAGGCTATCAGTATCATTCTAGGGCAGCGATCCTTGGTCGGCCCGAAAAGACACTACCACGCGGTTGTACATATATATAAATATTAATTCTAGGTCTGTAAAGGGCATAATGCGGAGCATGTCCCGTGTATCCCAATGTAAGTTGAGTACACTTGTTCGCTTGAACTCCTGTTCTACGCATACACACCATTACCCGCTTAGGAAGGTAGTTCCGGACCTTCGAGGGCTTATCAAATGTGTATATATTGTATATGATTTCATTTTATTCAATAAATGATGCTGCATGGGGGTTAAGCGATGTGAAAATAGTTCGGCGCCCATGTAGTGCTTTACTTAAAAAAAAAAAAAAAAGGTTATAGGCGATCGTACGGTTGAAGAACATTTTTCGGCGTATTCAGAATCCTTTTGGGGTCGATTTCGATGCGGTCTGATGTCAACGAAGCGGCCGATTGTTCGATGCATCTGGTTAGAGAACGCACGGTGAAATTCGTATGCATGTACTATGTAATACTATTACATAAATACCACAGAATCCGGTCCTCCGAAATTCTGATGTGAACCGCTACGTGGTAAATTTGTATAATTTTTTAATTTTTATTTATTCAATAACCTGACACATTTTCAATGTTGATTTGTCCAAAACGGTGCAAGAAAACTATTCTATTCGAAACAAACCCCAATATACTCCTCGTAGACTGTTTCAATTTTCAGCTCATGATTCTGTAGTAGAAAATCCTTCTGCAGGCTATCCCGTGCCTTATTATGTTTTATTTATATTAAATATTGAAATGTTTCAATAGTATAAACCATTAAAACAAAACATCTGCTACGTTGTAGAAACGGTCTCGTTTGAAATGCATCCGCATTGCTCGGTGTTTCAAATGCTGTAAAAGTTCTCGTTTCAGAGCTACGCATTTTACATCGTATTATAAACGTATAACAATACGAGCATATACGAACTTTTATTTGTGAGAATATATGGTTGTTTGTGTCAATTTATTGCACCACTATAATGTTGCGATAAATTCTGTTCGATATTTTATTTTATGATATTCGTAGAGTTAACGTCTAACAAATTAGTATGCGATCCTGAAACACCTTGAAGTACACTAAATATTTATAACATTCGAACTGGATGTTCTAATTTTATTTTAAAATTATAGGGCGATAGTAATTACGACTTCGATGAAAAAGCTTCGAAAATATCCCTGAAATGGATATTTATGGCATATCGCGGTCACTTTATCGCGTGTCTTACCCGATCGCACGGATAACGCAATGATAAACCGATAACCGAACACCCGTTGTGTGGTTTGGGTATACTATTTTATGTTTGGCGCTCACGATTAACCGCGCGCACAGTTGGGAAATTCGTAGACTAGAGCAAGGACTCTCATACATTTGCATTTCATGGTTAACTTTATCGTATGCTTGGTAAGTAGAAAATACATTTCATAACGTTTATGATGAAATACTCAAAGTTTATAGTGCATAATTTTTCGTATTTGGACAATTTTTTTTTTTTTTTTTTGGTTTAAGGGGCATATTTTTGATTATAAGAGCATTCTTTTAGTGCTTGTTTTGATAGTTTATCGAAAATCAAGCGCTTTGATGAAATCATGAACGATAACTAACAGCAGTGATTTCGATTAATTCGATTTTACCGGTACGATGGTGATCGGGGAAAACGTAGATCTAAATCGAACAGAAGACGTGATGTTTTCGTACGTCGACGACCGTGAGCCAACAAAGAGACAGAGCGAGAGAGAGAAAATAAAAACCAACTGTTACGTTACGAACAATGTCAGCGCGTAACGTTCACGAATATCAGCGTAACGCGAAACGTTGCTCTCCGTCGAGTGCGTATTATAATACAATACATTTGCGCGCAATCGAACGTCCACGAAGAGCAGGGCTCGTTGACCGGAAAACTCTTACCGGCCGGGCCGCCGCGGTCGAACCGGGCCGAAAGTAGGGTTGTCGCGGACGGCATTAAACATTTTTTTTTTTTTTTTTTTTTTCCGAACCACGGGAACGGGTCGGGGAATGCCGAATGAACGGACCACTCGAGTTAACCCTGCGCCGAGTCGTTCGGGCAACGGGCGCCGGCGATCGCGAACAATACCCCGCGGGTCCGTCCGGTACAATAAGTGTACACGTCCGCAGCGCGTTGTTGTACTCGATACTGTATTGTAAAAATAATATCCGATACGGTACAATGTTAAACGCGGTCGAGAACGAGAAGTCAGTCGCGCGACCCTCCCGTCGGCCCGCAATCGAATCGGTCGTTGCAAGAGCGCGCGTTGTACGGCGTACACGCACTATATTTGCACACACTCGACGAGTTCCCGCAAACACTCGAAACCGTGTGTACGCATTGTCGTTTCGTACTTCCGTAAAAATTTCGTTTTCCGCTTTATCTATTGTCGATGCACCGATCGATTTCGCCATTTACCCCCATCGACCCTCGTGGCCGCCGCGTTACGTCTCCCTACCGGTCGGCGCGACGAATCGAAATCCGTTTTGTTCAGGCCGTCCGCGGGAATCGGCTACAACCCGACGAGTTCGAGTGCATAATGCAAAACAATTAACGTTCGTTAAACAAAGGTACCACCGCGCGCGCGCGCGGTCCGACGGCACTCCGCCACCGGATCCGAAACAATAACGACAACGGTACGTAACACAAAAAAATAGCGTGAGTAGTAGTCGTTGCGCGGCGTAGAGTATCTGTACCGCAACAGTTTCACTTTCTATTCGAACGCCGTTCGAAGATCGCGCGAGATAGGTCGCCGTCGCGACGTTGCCAGTTCTCCCGGCCCGCCGACTCGGATGCCGGTAAGCGTTACGGTTCTCGGCGGCCACTTTGTTGTTGTCGTTTTTTTTTTTTTTACCCAATCCGACTTTCACTTGTTCCACATTAAGTCGCTCGCGGCGTGACCGGGGAGAGAAGGGGCACCCGATGTCCCACCACGAGTGCGGTTACGCGACGGTAACCAACATTAAACGCGTAACATAACATCGGCGATGCGTGCACGTAACGTGCGCGCGTGTTCGAATCGCCAATCCGTCGGGCGCGCGAGGGAAGAGGGGCGAAGGACGACGCCGGTGCGCCGCGCGAAGCCGTCGCCGCTGCCACCGCCGACGGACGCAGTCGGTTCGCGTTTCGTCGCGCGATATTGTAATTTTTTTTCTCTCCTCCGCTCGAACGTCCACCGACGGTCGCCGACGACCACGGATCCCTGCTGCGACCCGTCCAAACAACGTCGGACCCGTAATGCGCGCACCGTCCCAGCCACGACACTGAGGCCGCGACGGTTCCGAGAAACTCACCGCAACCGCGAACGGGGACATGGACTCGGGGCTGACGAGATTCGTCGTGCTCGTCGTGTTATTCTTCCTGCTGACCGGCGACCTGGCCGGCATGGTCAGACACGTGTTCGAGGAGGCGGGATACGGCAAACAGTCGCAGCGGCATCAGCGGTCCGCGGCGGCCGGTGACCGAGACGCGACCGCCACGACGGAGGCTGCGGCCGCGACCGCGAACCCTGCGGCGGCGGATCCCGACCTAGAAGCGTTCGGTAAGCTCGGCGTTCGGTTCGGCGAGGCAGCTAGTGCACGGTTCGGACGTGACGATGACGATGACGATAACACGTCGTGAAGCACTTCTTGTGGACACTGTGCACTGACTCGAGGGCCGCGTAATCAACCACGTGTATGCGGTTTCGCTACAATGTTTTTGGGATAATATCTCTTATTACAATAGGCGCAACTAGAGTTTAGTTTAGAGTACCGAGATAACGCTGACCCGCAGGGGCTACGCCCTCGCATACCAATCTGCTAATTTATGTACAGACCTAACTTGCCATTACTCGCTAATATAAATTTAGTTCAAATTATTAACAACAGGATGAAAAAACACGATCTTACGACCAAATTTTGATTATGGATATATAAGCCAAAATAAATTATTTCGTGGATAAATATTATAGACGTAGATGATGAGTTTTATTTCAATCTCAAAATTTTGAGACTTATTATTTTCAATCTCGGAGGACTATGAAAAAATGTAGAGAGTTGCGCCTATGTTTGTTAACCACACGTTTTTTTCGGTTTTACAAGTATCGCTTCGGGTTTCCAAAAAAAAAAAAAAAAAACGTATGTTTTAATCGTTTCAAAATAACTTCGTTGCCACAGCACGGACTAGTAATATTAATAATCATTGTATCGGTGCTCAAGGTCCACGGCGGCCTTGTACGAACTGTACGTCAGACACGCGTAATTATACGTACATTTATTTACAATCTGAGCCGTACTAAATAGCATTATATTTCGTTTACTTCTCCCGTAATGTTTTTTCCGCCCACTTACTCCGCGGAAAAGTACACCCATAAGACACGTAGACACGTTTTTTGCGCGAGTGACTGATGACGGATCAACTGCAAACTCTCTGCATGTAACAGTATAACATTTTGAAAACTATTTCGTTTTACGACCGAAACGTTTAAAACGATCAAACGGCATCGACTGCCACTAGAAATTCACATGTATTCCACGTGTTTTTCTTCCGCACCCGTATGTACTCGGTAATTTTTACGGTAAACAATTCATCGGGTTTACATTGCACACATAATTACGCGTAAGCACTAATTGCTGTGAAATGTAATCGGGTTTTGTTTTTTTTTTTTTTTTTTTTTTCGTATTCGATTTCCGGACCAGTCCGACCGAATTTCGAATTATGCAACCGTCCGCAGCGCGCAATATACTTATACATAATATTAAGTTTAGGTGCCGACATGACCACACGCTATTTGTTTTACGCGTTTCCACAATACCAGTCGGTCTACTTTCATCGGCTCGTCGAATACGTACACGTGCCATCGACGTATACCTTACGCGTGATTAGAAATTGTAGAGATCTATGGATATCGATAAAGGTGAATTACCGCGCATAAATATATCGTTTTTTTTCCATTTTTATTTTCCAGCCAAGTCGTATTCGGCCAAAATGAAACTGGTCAACACCATCAAAGATTCGTGTCTACCCAAACTGATCTGCGAGCTGACGGCTTCCACAAACCGGGACTCACTGACCGAATCCGAAAGATACCTACTTTCGTTGATAAGGTAGAAAATAATATTTATAAGTACAAAATATCTATAAGCGTTTCGGGTTGACCGAAAGGTGCTGCCATCATAAAACCGTAAGACTCGTTGAAAAAGTGTCGACAAATAAACGTACGGGAAAAGAGATGTAGAGTGTTGATTTAATTGCATTCTCGATGCAGAAGTTAAATTTCGGAACGATAAATATCGCGTACGATATTGTTACTTAAAAAATCGGTAAAACTTTAATTTCTCCTTATATAATGCAATAGACATTCTCACGATAACTATAGATATTCTTCCTTCGTAATAAAGTCTATCACTAAAATTGTAATAGTTGGTCAACAAAAGATGCTTTTTGACATTTCAACCCCATACTTTTATTCGCTCCACGAATCAAGCTTTTAATTCATGATCGTCTAGAAAACAAAAATTATATAATATACAGACATACCTGCAGGAGTGGACCTAGAACTTGTTTAATGGGGGGAGTGAATAGGGATATTTTTGAGTGATATATTAGGTACAATAATACTTGACCGTTATTTGAGCAATTTAAAATCCCAAAGAAGGGAGAAAAGGATCGCCACGTCGCTACATCATAAATCTACCCCAGCATACATGATGACGACCATTACCAAGGAAGTGCAAAATGTACTGATAAGATGCAAAGATGGCTACGATAGACGTCCGTCGGTTATCAATTTCCCTCGATTATATCTAGGTCTATGGTACGATCGTATGTTGTTTACAAGGTTTTAGATTTCTCTCGTTGTCGACTTCACCGTGTAATGACACTCTCGACGGGCATATAATGTTTTCAAATTTGTCGTCCGCCGGCCGTAGCCGACGAACGATTGAGTAATGACACCGGTGCGAACCGACGGGCACTTTCGTTTTCACCTTATGTACGTACCACAAGATACATAGCCTAGTACACGAACACAATACGATAATAGGTACGAAGAATACATCACACAGTATGTCGTTCGTCTGTTGCGCTGGAATACGGCTACAAAGGTGCAGGAATAACTCTTCCCGCGCGTTCCGGTTATCCTTATCCCTCTTCCTCGTCCTTTTCCTCCGTTTCTCCGCGGCGTATTGCAACGTTGACAGACACAATGGGTTTGGCGTGCGGAAGAGTTACGGCTCATAAAACGTATTGGCTCACTCGGCGCGCGCGGATTTCGTCGCGTCGAGGGAGAAAAATATTTAAAAACCTACCCGTACGAACCATTATTATTATTGTGTACGCGAGACGATCATAAATCGCGAGAGCCGAAAAGTGGTGCGCGTACGTACACGCGCATTATTTACGACCCGAAGAAGGAGTGGAAGATGAACAGCCAGGGAAAAAAACGGGTAAAAAGTGCAAAAAAAATCCCCGTTCGCCTGCGTCGTGAGCGCGTAATTCGCCGTTCGTCATAAATCTTTCGCGCGCCAAAGTACACCGCGGAAAGCGCACGATAACGCAAGCGCGTATAATGCGAATATGCATATAACATTATTATTATTATTATTATTGTATAGTGTATAAAATACGTCGTAGCAATAATAATAATTGCTCGCGTTCGTATGCAGGATTCTTTACACGTATTCCGGCGTTATCGAATTTATTCAAACATAAATAGTAGACTTCCGCCTCCTCTTGTTGTTCTCATCCGGCGAGACGCGAAAATGTGTTACCGTTAAAACTTGTACAACGTTTCGTGTTCACGATGACGGAGAAAAAACGGAAAAATACACGTTTCGACAAAAACGGCTCGTAACACATCGTATCATTCGGTTTGCGTGCGCGTTGCCTTAAGCGCCGGGCGACGATTTTCGTCGTAAGAATACGCGTTGTCCTTACACGGCTATTGTTTTATTATTCCGATAATGAATCGACGCAGCAGATTTTGCATTGTACTACGACTGCGTACTGTAGGCATGTCCTCGGGAAAGGTCGCGTTAGGCAGCGATCGCGATTTAAAAATACGTACTACGATCTATAGTTATAAATAGTTTTATACATCTATAGTTTATTGTTCAATAATATATGCTGCACGAACACAATTGGTTTTTAGAAAGTATCCTTCGAAATACGCAATAACAATTATGACTCCCAAATCGCACAAAACTGAGGCCATTCTATCGAGCTAAATACGACCATAAGCCAATGTCGAAGATAATAATATCATTTTTGCCATCGCGACGGATGGTTATTTCCTGTTTTTTACACGTTTTGCTTTTCCCGAAAATTGATCGCTGATCGCAAGTCATATCGTGTATTATCACGAGCCACGAAAATATGCCCGAGTAGACGTAGTAGAAATGACGAAATTTCAATAAATAAACTTTACTCCCGTCGTCCGTTCAAACTGAAATATGGCCGAGAAAAATCTTAATCTTAATAATATCGTCGTGTTCTACGTATGGGATACAGTTCGAATTTACCGGAGATGATAATATCGTACAATACAATTGGCGACTGCAGAACCGTGTACACGCCACGTACTTACGCTGCCGTCGACCTCGACACAATATCATAACGTTTTCTATGAAAAACACCACGCGCGTGACGAAATCGATCGTGAACGATAAATCATAGTTATGCCCATCGCCATATTGCGTACACCTACTTGAACTACACTATAGTGTACGCGTTTTAAAGCTTATCACGATTGAACTAACCAATATTACGTTTAGGCAAAATATATTTAACCGTTCACACGAAACGAAAACGTTTTGATTTTACGTGGTATTCCGTGCATACGAAAATGATCGGCTATAATCACACGGACACATTTTGTTAACAGTTTTTACCCTCCCCGGTGCCAATATGATTTATAATTTTATTGTTGTCGTACGTGCTATGCGCGCGTTTCCCCCCGAGCGTATCATTCACGACCTTTGGTTTAAATTAAACCGAGAGTTTTTTTCGTAGGGTTTGGCGCCAGGAAAATATATTATTACCATCACCGATCGCGCGCACCGATCTCCGACGACGGGCCAATAATAATAATAATAATATAAAGAGGAAATAGCGGGCTTCCTCGGCAGGTTTTCTCCTTTTGTGAATATTCAAAAGGTTATTATTATTATTTTTCATTCGTCGCGGGGCAAGGAGATCCTTAACGGCGAAATATATATATATATATATATGTACACGTACATTCCTAATTCCGAGCGCGGGGAGAATCCTTTGGGGATTTGTCTGTAGCGGAGGGAGGAGCACCACCACCGCGGCCAGAGATTGGAATCGTAATTTTTCGCTCGGCAAAATTAAACGTCACGTTTTCATATATTACTATTATATACGTTTTACCCTCAGTGGAGCAAATAAAATATCAAGTTTTTAAATTCATATTTCACAATATTATCTCCTTTTTTTTTTAACGAAAGCTGACGGTTTCACGTGATTTGACTTTATACAGTTTATTTTATTTATTTTTTTATATCCACTCGATAAAGATTCTCATCATCGATATAATGTAATATTACAATAAAAGTTGTAGTTCCGAGCACCCCCTCCTTGAGTTCAACCATACACTGCTAACAAGTAAGAGCACAATTCCGGTTCATTCGATTTAAGAATTTTGGTTCTTAGTATTATATGTGCGTATCATATTCTTATCTCAACTTGTATTGAATATTTTTTTTATTCGCGTCAGATCGATGGCGAATACTTACTTACAGTCGAATATAATAAAAATATTATTTTTTTAATCGATTGTTTTTTTTTTCTAACAGAGAGACCACCATATCGACTACAGCCGAAGTAACGTCCAAGTATCACTTTGCCGCGCACATGGGCCAACTCATCAACGGCATCGACAACACGGGATGTCACAACTTCTATCCCGGATGTCCGTTTCCCGGTCTTCAAGTGATGCAAATGTTGAAAAAAGTGAAAATCCTGTGAATCACCGGCGCAACGAATCTAGTCTTCGAAATGTATAAAATGTCGTACTACGACACGCACGCGCAAACGTGTTATATAAATAAATTGTAATAAATTATTGTTATCAATATTATTATCATTGTTGCCAGAGCTTGCGCTAAGAAAATTTTAGAACTGTCCAACATTTTAATATTTTTGCACGTGCAGATTAAATAAATTTGTCACTCGTTAAATTCGCTTAACAATCATTGTTTACTAGACTACATATCGACTACACGTGTAAACATTTTATACATTACTTTATTTATTACAATTTGTAAATAATAATAACAGATTAAAATATTTATTTATTTTTTATTTGACAAAAAATATTAAATAAAATACATAATTAAGTTAAACAATATTACATATTCCAATAATACAGAAAATTCACGATTTTTGATACTGACTTATTTATAACTACCCATATTGGTTAGAACTACTCCTTAGCACAAGCTCTGATTGTTGCTTAACGAGTGTTCAAATCGATTTATCGAAGACCGGTAAAAAACCAATGCAGTGTGCACCGAACACGTCTTGCAACGGCCGAACGTTTATAATCTCACGTGTTACGATGTATTTGACCATCAGGTCGACATCTTAAAATCGAAATCGCACTCGTTATTTCGTTTTTTGTGTAACATTACGCGTACGATAAAACATTTTTATAACCGAGTATATTACAATAACATTGTATCTTATGATTTTAATGTACATAAATTAATATAGTCTTAATATAAATTAATTATAGAATGATTCCGCAGACGTGTATATTATTGTATATAGGTAATATAAGTTAATATAAGTTAAGTTTTTGTTTTCGTTGTATACGCACAATGATGAGAATAAAACCCATTGCGAAATGTACAAACTAACGATGAGCATTTACACATAATTATGATCCGTATTATGTACAACAAAACGGTGTGGAACGTGATGTTGATCATTATTATCATCATCATCATCATCATCATCGATCACGTGCTTTTAGGGAACAGCAGTTTGCGACGCTTCTCGTACGGCAAACGATTGCCGAGCACCTCGAAGTCGTCGGCCGGCCGACCGGGCAATCGGATCTTGGACGGCGGTCGTTTGACATCACCGCGCGTCCCTCCGTCATCGACGAACTTGATCGTACCGTCCGCATAGTAAACGCCCTTGTAGTTGCCGTACTTGTCCAGTTCAGCCCGGAGCCCGCCCGTGCCCGTCCGGTCGGGGAAAATCATCTTAACCCGTTTCGCTTGTCGGTTTCCGCCATGATCGGACGGGAACGTGAATGGCAATGCCGACCCGCTACTTGCGACGCCGGTATGATCGTCCGACGGGAATACCATGGTTGACGATCCGGTCACGTCTAGCGGCAGGTCGTGGACGGAGGGCACGTCGTAGAACTGGCTGGCCGAACCGCTGAGTATCCTCGGTCTTTGATCCAAATAATCGTCTGGCCCACTGCGATCTGCCCTCGCCTTGTATCCGACTCCGAAGTGTTGTTGGGGTCGCGTATACTGTGGAGCGTACTGCTGCTGGTAAGGTGGCTGCTGGTAAGGTGGCTGTTGGTAAGGAGGTTGCTGATAAGGAGGTTGCTGGTAAGGAGGTTGCTGGTAAGGGGGTTGCTGGTAAGGAGGTTGCTGGAAAGGCACGTACTGAGGAGCGTACTGCGGCAATTGCTGGTTGAAGAACCGGAAAAAACCACCGTTGTGGTTGTTCAGGTAGTTGATCAGCTGGTCGGGGTCCCTGGGACAAGTCGGATATGCGGTTGTGCACGATCTGGGATCACCCCTAGCATTGTATCCCAATAACGCGGCCCGACCAAACATCAGCAGCGGCGAGTCGTCCACAAAGTTCAGCACGGTAAGCAACCTGCGTACATACACGTAAAGTTTTATAATGAATTAACGGCGTGGATTGTACATTAATATATTGTACATCTCAGATTAAAATTAATTTATATGATCAGATAAAACTTTTTTATTCAATCAAATCGTTTCCAAATTGTCTACAATAATTTTAATTTAATACACTTATAACTCAAATGTTTGCAGTGTCGAGCACTTTTGATTGTATTGAAAAGCATATAGTGTATATCACTGCAGTGATAAAAAAAACGCATTTTTTTTCTCTAATTATCATCATAATAAACTATTCATTATATCGCTACAAAAAATGTAGGGGGTGAAAATATGTTGGCGTGGCAAGTACCCCTAATAATAATGGAGTGGCATGTTCGCTGAATGAAATAAATAACTATTTATTATAATGGTCTTAATAAAATAATATCCATTCATAAACTATAGCTCAACACAACAAATTAAATGCTCACTTCTGATTTATATATCAATAATATAACATTAATAACATGAATATACAAGATGGATCGCTGTATATTGAAAAAAGAAAAAAAATGTACAGACTATGCAGAATAAATTTCTTAGAATAGCCTTTAAATCACTTTCGTTCATGCTTAATAATTACATTGGTCTTATATCATTCCTAGTCATATAGATCAAATACCAGTTTAAAATATTCTACTCAAGGTTAAACTCAATTGAAGGAGCCCTAATTGAAATCAAGGAAAAAATCTCTTTTTGTATATTATCTTATCTAATTCAATGTAAACCACAAAAAAAAAATATCAAACTAATTTTTAAAAGCATTTTAAAAATAAAAATGTTGTTAAAAAAAAAAAAATTATTGAGTAAGAACAATTAAATAATGATAATAATAACAACAATCAGACCTTGTGGCATAGTATAGTAAATAATAAATACAATTTATCTATATGACACAGTAAAAAATAATTTATAACTATTAATAACAAATAAAATAGACAATGATAAATTAAATTGGTGACACAACCGTATATATGAATAATCAACATTACAATATTATAAAAATTTGATGTTTAAAAATGCCTTAGTCGGAGAACAGCAATTATTATACAACTATAATCATCAATTCTAATGAATCAATAATTAGTCCATTGGCTTAACCATGCAGTAAAATGTGCACAGCCTACCTTAAACATGTGACTCTAATACTTTATAGTGCCAGAATCCATAATAACAATGGTGCCCAACCCGTATTCCAACCGGTATTCGATTTGGCCAGTTAACAAATTTTTTAAAATGAAACAAAATATTTAAAAAAAAAATATATTATAAAATACAATTTTTTTAAAAAATGTATTAATTTGATTTTCCAGCATTTTCAAATAGAAATGTCACGATACAACCCGTTCATTTAAAAGAGCTTGCTGATCGAATTAATGTATACCAACTACGTGTACCTCGATCTGCAGTCCTTTCAGTTGTCAATAAAATACAAATTCAACGTGTACATGTACTATGCGTATCAAAATACCATTGTTAGATTAATATTGATATTATTCGTACTGCTATATGGTGACCCGCTGTAAGATAATTTTTTACCAAAGTGGCCCGCTGAGAGATGAGAAAAAAAAAATATAGGACATCACTGTTTTGTAACAATAATATTAATACAAATAAAAAACACGTTAATGATTCCATGCATGCCCTAACACACGCACGCACAATTTGTAATAGTTACCAAAACATTTGAACCATCTGTAGCTATCTGTGTCAATGAATGTTAAGTTAGCGACTGCGGTTGTAGATGTAAATGAGAAAAATCGTAATCCTAAGTCGCAGAGCAAAAAATGATTTTGTGTCTAAAGTTTCATGCAACGCTAAAAAGCGTTTTATAGTAAAGTCGTATCGACTGTCATTAGCTCAAGTTCCACAAGTCCTAAAGTATTCCCGTCGAATGGCTGACAAACGACTCGTTTAACCCGGATAAGTAACTAACCATATAACCATCCTTAGCACAGCAGTTCCGAGCGTTTATGTTTCCTGTATTATCCGTGTTCGTGTTGACATCGTATTTCATTTCGATGTCTATCTACAGTGAAATTGTCGAAACGACGTTCTGTTGAATCGTCCTGCTAATATACGTATTGCTCAGCGTAAAATTATTTTTTTAATCTTAGGAGTATCAACTATCACAAATCGTTTGTGGAAAGCGTGGTTATTTTTTCATGCGGTCTGCATAGTGAATGTTTTTTTTTTTTTTTGTTCCTTCGCAATGCACTTTGCAGCATTTCTGTGTATATTTATGCGTGAACGGGATTGAAAGAAACTAACGGGAAGAAATGCACTGCTGCATTTTTAATAATTGTATTTATATTATTACGAATCTCGGCACCGTTATAATCGAATTTTATGGTAGGCGGGTAAGCTAACTATTAACACATAAGAGCTGTATGATTATAATTTTATATTATAATTTCTGTGCGCCGACCAAGACATTTATTATCATTATATTTTATAATATTGTAATATTTATTATTCATTTGGTCACGTATTTTATTTGCCTTTTATTATTCTGTTCATTTGTTACTGTACCACATAGACAAATTGTATTCATTATTTTTTATACTCAACCCATACATGGCCCGATTTTTATAATTATAAAATTTTATTGATATCACAAATCTGTAATTCGTTGTTACACGTATTGAATAGTTATTGATTTTATTCAGCGAACAAGCAAGTCCACTAAACGATTGCGACATTCACTAAAGCATTTGAGTAATTGCGCAACTTGCACCGGAAAATACAAATATTCGTTAAGAAAATGTCTTTTATATCGTACACAACATCTAAAACGATGTTTGGACCACGCGTCGATACGACAAACATGTTTGACCGCGTCGCGTACTTTCTCGGGCGGTTTATCGTTAAACGAGCCACGTTTTTCGCATCCGTTAAAGATTAACTTCTATAACCGTATTACCGTGTGCCGCGCCAGTGGGATGATACGTGTTTGGAAAGTTTAAAAGAGACACCGATTGTGTGGGGTGCGTTCCGAGCGTCGAGTAAAAGTTAAAGAATGAAAGGAAAAAACAATATCGCGATCCGCAGCGTATGCAAATCCGCTTAAGTTCGACGACTCTTTCATTTACATATCGACACCCAAACTAACGCGAACGTGCCCACGCCTCCGGGAGCGAATACACGAGTCGGCTTTTTCAATAAGTCACAGCGCACTACGTAATAATATTCCACTCGACGCGGAGCGGAGGACACCGATCGTAATAACATAAATAATATAATACGTGCATAGTAGTAGTAGACCCACTTTTGGTATTTACAAACAAACACATCGTAACATAATTTGTACCGCTCTGTCGCGCACAATGCGGCAATCCGCAGCGTGTAGGTGTACGTATATTATTATTTACTTGAAACGATTGTCGTACGTGTAAATATTTGCAATGGATGCCAAGGTTGGATTTAAAAATGTTCTCTTCATGGGCGTATTTTAGGGGGGCGAAAGGGCGATCACCCCCCCCCCCTGAATCCGTATTTAAGTAATTGATTATATGTGAGATACACATTTCAAGTTTTTTCAATATAGATAATTTTATAACGAAATCAAATCACGCATGGCTGTGAATACTGAATTGAGCTTATTGTCAGGTCCATACTTAGTGAAAAATCAAATAAAATACAAGCGTAACTTTCAAAACACAGACAGGTGTTAAAGAAGAACTATACGAAAGTCGATTCTAAGTGGATCCGGCATTAGATAAAAAAAAAATATATATATATATATTAAGGATTCACCTGTTTTTTTTAAATATTACCAACAATTTTACTTGTACATTTTGAGCCTGAATTAAAGAAAAAATTTGAGTGCACACTCCCCCCCCCCTAGAAGTAAGTCTAAATACTCCCCTGATTCTCTTTGTAAACGAACGCCGTGAATAATAATATTTAGACGGTGATGTACGTACGTAGTGATATTTGGTTCTCTACCGCGTGCGCAAAGTAAAATCATCATAATAACGTGCGATTCTTTAGACGACTTTGATATGATATTGTATGAATCGCGCAGTCGTTCGTGGTTTGGGGGGCGGAGGAACATTCGTAATTTTAAAACGTCAAAACGACGTATGATCACGTTTAATAAACGAACAAACATAATAATATTCTTTGTGTGCACGTTGCGTTTGTATATTGTAACGAGCCGAAGGATCTACCCTCCACCCGTGTACCGGATTATCCGCAGCATAACGTTTTCGTAATGATGTGCTCGGGAACCTTACAGACGCGCATGATTCGCGCCGGGTCGTTTAAAACTATAACCGCGTAAACCCGCACGTCGCCGGCCCGAGTCGACGACGTGGCGGGAAACGGCAAAGTGATCAGTGAAAGGGTTCCCGAGGGGAATCACCGTGGAAGTCGGCGGAGACGTCGTCGTCGTCGTTAATCTGTCGGCGAAAAAACGTTTGTACACACGCACCGTTTGGCTGCGGCACGTTATTTTTTCCGCTCCTTATCCTTCCCATCCCCCGGCGGTAAATCACATCGCAATAAATAACCGTTCGAGCACGGGTGGGCGGTGCCGCGTCCGGGAGGGTGTTTAAAAAACAAGTTAATTCCGATCTGAGCTCCGAGCGAAATGTTTACGTGCCGTGCCCCTCGCCACAGCCCGCCGGAACACACTTAGAAAGGCGTAAAAAGCACGTATCCGCACGTCAAAGACACTTTTTCATTTCTTATCTGAACGGACCACCGATCGGCCGCGGTGATTTATCGACGACCGAAACGACGACCGAGGTGATTGATTTACGGATGCGCAGCACAACCATAAATTATATTATACATTTTGTACCTACACGTTCGCGGCGACGAGTGGCGACACAGAATTATACGGGATATAATTTATAGACGTGCACGGCTATAAATAAGTATAGGTACTCACGTGATCAGCGCGTCTTTGCTGAGGAACGGTATGGAAGATTGCTGCTGCTGCTGCTGCTGATAATAACCGGGTCGGTAATAGCCGGTCGAAGGTCTGGTGCCGGACGACACTTCGCACAGCAACCGGGGCACGCATCTCAGATCGTCGTGTTTCGAGATGGATCCGAGTGCCTGCAAAACGGAATTCTGCTGTGGATACCGGTTAGGGCCCGGGTAAGGACCGTAAGGATACGGTGGACGAACGCTGAGGAACCCTGGTCGGCCGTCCTGAACCGGATACCCTGGCGGTGGTTGCGGTCGGTTATTCTCGAAATACGGTGGCGAAGGATACGGCCTGCCGTAGTCCTGCGGGAAAGGTGGACGACCGCTTTCGAAGTAATGAGACGGTCGGTTAGGTCGACCTGAGACGTCCGGCTGTTGTAGTCCGTCATCGTTGTCGAACAACTGCGAATATCTGGCGTCCGAGTTCAACGCGATACCGATCATTTGTGTTAGAGACCTGAAGACAAAAAAAATGATCAATAGATCTGCGACAAGATATCAGCGTCCCCTCCCTGGTCATGTTAGAAAAATTAAATTACATGTGCTGAATACGTTGTTTAACCGAGTTCATTTGTACCTTCGAGCCCCGATTAAATGTCTCCTGAAAAATTGATTAGGGACGTAAAAAAAAAAAAAAAACTCTCGTTTAAAAGAGTCACAGTTACCGATTGAATAAATCGTTGTACGACGATAATGGGGCGACGAAATGGATGAATTCAAAAAAAAAAAAAATTAAATAAATAAAAACCGTAAAAACAAAAGTTCAATATTTTATTTCTTTGAAAAACACACGTGAATTCCGATATTGAACGCGAGATGCGCAAATGTATGCTTACGTCAAGAACTCGTCGACCCCTCTGGTGGAGTTTTTGCCGTCGTCGACTTGACCGGCCGGAGCATCGGTGAAGCCGGTTACGCCGCAACAACAGCACCACAGAACGATGGGCAAGAGACCGGCGCGCGACTTACCGCGGGCCATTACGGACACGGTTCGGAGAGGTCGATGGACGAGAGTTGGCCGAGCTCGGACGGCGAAGAGAGCCAAATTCGATCTGACGGACCGCGCAGACTACGCGCGTGCCGGTGCCGCGAAAAATAAACGCCTACTCGTTGTCGCCCACCCGCGGACGAAACGACGCGGTCTCGGACGGGATTTTCGCGTGTGAACTTTCACAACAATGACATCATCGGCCAATAACCGGTGCGCGTGCGAAATACCGATTAGCCGCGAGCGCTTCGGCGTTTTGCGCGCGGAGGACGTCGCGCGCGCCTCTTGAGCGCCAAGTTGTACCCGTCTTCGTTCCAGGGGAAAACTCGCCACGGTCTCCAGTCGATCGTTAACGTCGCAGTGTTCCCTCCGGTTCGTCCTGTTGTCGTCGGTTTATTCCCCACTCCGCGAATAACGTTGCACGACTTCGCCGCGGATCGAGTCGAACGAAACGCGATCGAATTGGAACGTGTCAGACCGAACGGCAATAATAACAATGATTATCGAACGTGACACGCTACGATAATAATAAAAACGAATAAGGATGAAAAAAAAAAAAAAAAACGAGCGCGCGTTCATTTCCATCTCCTCTCGTTACTTGTACACTCGTATAACGCACAGGTGCGCGCGTATTTTTTACCGGTGACCCAAAAAACTATCTCCGACGCGGAGTAAAAAAAAAAAAAAAAAATATTAAAAACTGCACATTTGTCGCACCCTCCTCCGCCGAGCGTAAAACCAAATACGTGTCAGTAAACACGGTCATCGCACAATGGCGTGTGTAACGTCACACACATGCGTGCGCAACGTCGCCCGTGCACGTGAAGAAATACCGTTTTAGTCACGAGACGACGGTTGGAGGTCGTCGGCGGACTCTTTGATGACGACGAACGCTTCCATCGCGGTCGGCTTAGGTCAGTGACGGCCACCAGTGGCGTACATAAAGGGGGGAAACCTAGTAAGCCCACCCCGAAATGTTTTAAAAAACTTAAATATTATTTTAAACGTATGTTATATTTTAACGGTGCTCTGTGCTTATTTAGAATTTCAAATCGTTTTGGGACGTTCTGTAAACGAAATGTAGATAAGTACCTACTGCGTCTTGTTAGAAATTCTTAGACGGCAATGGTAATTTAACTCTGCCCATAGCAGCCCCTCACGAAAATATTTTCTGTATACGCCACTGACGGCCACCGTTGTGCCGCGCACACGAAACATCTCATCCTAACAGACGTCGTCGGTCGCGTACACCGTGCGTTCTCCGGGCACGGAGGTCGTACCCGCCTACGCTGGACCGACCGATGGCGGACGACGGTAAAACGATCGCATCGTTGTTTCGCCCGAAGACGCGCTCTGAGTACGTGCGGGATAGTGCGCGATGGAGATCGGGAAACGGTGTGCGACTCGGCGGGACGAGTGTTGTTCGCGTCAAAGTGTCGGCGAGAAGTTCGCACCGTACGATATTCGACCGCGGAGCTCGGGCGAGCGTTTCGAGCGCGTGGTGCGAAAAATCAAACACTTTTCGGGCCCTGTTGAACCGCCGGCGGACGTGATCCTCGGAACGTCCCGCAGACGTGTGGGCCGAACATTATTTATGCACGTTAAATGGCCTACAACGAGTACTTCCCACGTCGCGCGCCGCGTCGCTGTGACCTACGGGCGTCGCCGGAGGACCTCAGTGAGTGGATATGGGAAAAAAAAATAAAAATAAATACCTTTGTCAAAACTCGTTGCGAAAACACGCTGTAACCCAATTACGCCGGCGTTGTATTGTGCTCGAAAGCAATTATTACGCGTTATGCGACGGGTGTATAACACGTACACAAGCGTTATATCGTAACGAGTTTAGCCACGCGATGAATTTATGACGATGCGCCTAGTTAATATCGATGCACTGTACACCAGTGTACATGTAAATCTAAATAAAACAACGAGATCCCATGACCGACCGCCGTGCATTCGATCGACAGATTATCGGTTATAAACGTCAAGTCCCCTCGCCCTAAATGGATGTTTCGTCCTAGGTTATAGGCCTCCAAAATAAAAGTAAACAATATTACGAGTACGGCCCCACGAGTTTTCCGCCGAATTCATTGGCCCACGTCAACATCAGATGATATTTTCAACACCGAAAACCGTATTACCTACATCGAGAAGATTTTCTTCAAACATTTCCCCAACTCTCGCGTACAATGTGTTTACCGTTTTTCTCGTGTCCACCGAACACGTACTACTCACCGGTAGTGTTGTCTTCGATCGTTTGTATATACCGCGAAAACATCGCGGGCCTAATAATGACCGTCGCACGACGTGATAAACGATGTACGGAGTGTTGGTAATGTGCACATCAAGTGTTTCAGACGTATAAAAAGATTGTCGGTACGCGGGGGACGCTGTCAGGTTGGCATTGCGCTCAAGCCGAAAACACGATTGAACGTGTAAAAGTTTTTTCCGCACGTCGAGCCCGTCGATTCACCTCGTACCGAACCCTGGCGAGTACTCGCGAAACGGTCTTCCGAAACCGGAGCACATCGGTTTCCAGCTCTTACCCGCGGGACATCGCACCCCGACGGGGGGGGGGGGGAGGGTCCGGTTAACGATGCAATCGATGTGCGCGCGTTGCGCAACGTTCGGCGAAACCCGTGCCGGCTAATTACCGCGGCGTCGTAATCATTGCACCGCGCGTCCGTTACGTCGACGTTTCGTAACGCAACAGGTCCGCGCGCTATACGCAGGTATATACCGGCTGTTGAGCTCCCGGGAAGCGTACCCGGGCGAACGCTTTCGAACGAAGACGTTTTTTCGCGACAATTATCGGTAGGTACATTTTTTTTCGCGCCAATTTTCTTCCTATTTTTTGTTTCTTTTCCACGTCGACGCGGCCGCAATCGAGGAAGTCGGGAAACGGTCGCCCACCTCCTGCACGTTTGCCGACCGCGCGCCCCGTCATGCGGTTGTTAGGTTAGGATCGGTCGACACGGTCGCGTGCCGTGGCGAAAACGCGAGGAGCGATGCGCGCGGGGGGGGGGGGGGTCCGGGTACTTCCGACGGCGTCATCGCTGCACGCGGTTTTTCAAGGTTCCCGGTTGCGCAACGCGGCCGACCACTACCGCGCGGTGACGCGCGCACGGGCCACTTTCGTTTTCAGCCGATCGTCGGCTACTTTCACTCGTCCGCCGGTGGTCCGCGCGCAGGCACGTTCCGCCTACTCGTCAGTGCGCCGCGAATATCCGCCATGAAACACTTAGTGCCGTCCGCCGCCGTCGTCGTCGGCCTGCTGGCCGTCCAAACGCTGCTGATGCTGACCGTGGTGCAGGACGCGACGGTCGCCAACACGGGCCAGGTGCGGGCCCAAGACAGCCCGTTCGAGATCCCGGTGCAGCTCATCGGTTTCCCGGTGATCATCATGGCCGTGAGGATGTCGAACTTCGTCAAGAAACTGGCGTACGCGCTCAGCCCGAGTAAGTTGCGTTCGCCGCGCCGCCGTTTCCCGTCCGCCGGTCGATCCGATTTTCCGCCGCGCGCGCGCGATCGACGAACGCGTCGCGTGTTCGCGCGCGACATTTTCGTAAAACGCGCGCCGCCGACCCGTTTGCCGACCGCCGCGTGACCCGATCGGGCGCGTGGCCGTTGCGCAACGCTGCACCGTTCCGGCGGCGACAAACGGGTCGGTGAGGTTGGGCCGCGCGACCGACTCGATATCGTAACGCGGAAAGAATAAGTAATACGCGCGAATCGTACGAATCGCAACGTTCCCGTCCGCCCGGAATCGGCAGTGTTCGTCGCGTTCCCAAGACGCGATCTCGTCGGTGGGTCACCGTCGGCGTTCGCTTTGTTCAACGTGACACGGGGCCGGACCGGTAGAGGTGAATCCGGTACGTAAAACTCGTTCTCCGGTCGAACGTTTTCACCGGTTTTACGACTCGCGCGCGCGCACGTCGTCGGGTCCGTCCGTCTGCGCACGGACGACGCGCGTATCCGCTTGTTTTCGACGCGTCTTCGGTCCCGGTCGTCGGTCACTTCAGCGCCGACATGGACGTGACGGTCGTGCGGAAGTCTCGTCCGTGCGACCGCGCGTTATTATCGTCGTCCCCTGTTCGCGGGCGCAACGGTTCCGTACGATTTTTGCCGTGTTCGGTAAAAAAAAAAAAAAAAAAGTTTCCGCCTCGCCGGGGCACCGCGACTAAATCGTGTTTCACGAAAATTCGATTTTTTGTTACCGATTCTCGTTCCTCCGCTTAACGCAAAACTTAACCGTTCCATTACCAGGTTTCCAATTATTTCGCCGTTCAGACGCACGTTGTCGAAAACGGTCTGTAACGCACGAATAATTGTCGTCGTGCAGAAGTAAAACTACGCACCGTCTACGTAGTATAATTACAGCAGCAGTGTACAATAGCATATTAGCCTAATAGGTTATGGGTCGACATTTAAAACAGAAAATGTCCCGAAGCTAAATGATATTGCGAATATCAAACAACACAGTTTCATATTAAATATATTATATGGTATTCGTGCAGTACTCGTTTACGAGTTTGTCTCGTTATCGTTTCAAAAATAACACTTTAAATGATTTTACGTGCAACGATAAGATATATCTTTTTATTCGTATATTGCATAATAGGTACCATATATATATATGAACGTGTTGCATATATTGTATATTATTTTATACTCACGGATGCTTCCTAGTTGCACATAACTCACCACTATCAGTCAACGAACTCGTTCAAATTTTAATCGTCAAAATAAAAGTTTAACTTACAAAGTGATTACACTTTGTTTTGTAATAAAATACTAAAATGAATTATTATTTTAGTATTTTATTACAAAACGAATCATTGTCAAATTAAGAAAACAAGGGCGGCTCTAAATTCCCCGTAAAGGCTTGGTCTTATTTTAATTTCTATTACGCGTACCAGTCGTAGACTTTCTAGGACGGAATAGCGTTGGACCCAAGAATATGTTAATATAGTTTCTAGATTCGGTCGAGTTTCCCGCGTATTCGGTACAACGTCTACCGAATAATTTGTAATGGGGCCTAATCTAATTTTCGTTGAAAACGAATTTCTATGCACTATAAAGAGAGTTCGCATCATTATCAACACACTCCATTGTATACTACTGCTGTAACCAGTTCGTACTCTCACTGCTTGGTAATTACACGGTTTTTTTTTTTTTTTTTTTACGACGAACGCACGTAAACATCACTGCGTCGGATGAGGTTGATTAACAAAAAGAAACTCAGACGTACGTTTACAAACGTAATTATTCATTAAACTAATAAAAGTAGACTAAAAAACGTATTTAAATATTTGATGAAAATCGTGGACAGAGTACGTAAGTATTCTACCCCGGAGAGTATATATCAATCTAACACCGGGGAAGATACTCGTACGGACAGCAAATACGGTTGCAACGAAATCCGCTGTCTATAAAAGTAGTAGTAAAACAGGGATGATTGTACAACGAACACTGAGGTTCTGTGGAACAGAGGCTCCCGTTTATACGGAACATACCGCGATCGGACGTACGTACGCGTTGCGTTTTTGTGTTCGCTCAGAACTGGCCGAATCCAGGTG
Organism: Sipha flava; assembly: GCF_003268045.1. Classification (NCBI taxonomy): domain Eukaryota; kingdom Metazoa; phylum Arthropoda; class Insecta; order Hemiptera; family Aphididae; genus Sipha; species Sipha flava. The sequence continues at coordinate 448,654 of NW_020272939.1, forward strand.
TCAATGGTTTGATCTGGCGGCGTGATTTAGTTGCGAAACTTGTGGTTTTGAACATCTGTTTTCGCGTGAAAACGTGGGTTTTGCTGCACGGCCACACAATGTAATCGTTGATTCTCGCGTCGATCAATTCACCACGGATGGTCCGTAAAAACCGCGTGGAAATTCGATCCGATAGATTTTCACAACGCGCTGTTCATTATTTTCTTCAACGCCTTGGTGTTGTTTTGCTGTACGCGTGCGCGTTTGAGTGTACGGGCTCGATTATTGAGCGCTCGAGTTCACGTTTAATTAGGAGTCATCGTGAGAGATTGACGCGCGCGCGCACAGTACAATTATTACGTGTGCGGGTCTGCGTAGAAATAGACACGATGAGTTGCTAATGGACCAAGCACTCGGACCAGTGGTCACGTGCTACACGTCGTGGCCGCAAAGTTACGCAAATTGTGTATTACATTGTTGTGTTACAGTATTATGGTAATTTTAACATTAAGTGCGTGTGTTCGTCAAATGTATGTACAACGATGATATTGCACAAAACAATACGGACACGCACACACTAGCACACGTATGAACAACATTGTTCTATTATCTCGGCGGTGCATGATCGGGTTTTCGTCACGATCACATTCACAATAGCAACAGTGTATAATAGGATAATAATATAATTTGATTTACTAATATTTATTTATGTAATCTGTGCACCCGCTCGCGATGCAGGCACCTACAGAAGAAAGGTCAAAAGACATTTGCTGCCGCCGGCCATGATGTCCTCCTCGACAACATCCACCGTTGACTTGCTCAAGGCTCAGGAGATGATCCTTAAAGAAATGGGACCGGACGCGTGCGTCTACGAAAAGGTGTGCGCCGCGTACGCCGAGGCGACCGCTCTGGCCAAAAAAAATCACAACGAAAAGGACAGCAAGGACCGAATGGACTGGGAAAAGATCATCAGGTGCGTTAAACCTTTGTTTTTTTTTTTTTTTTTTACTTTTTGATAAGCGATTACATCCAGACATAAATTTCCAATAGAATGCTGGCAGGAGAAGCGATTATGATATTTATTTTCTTTTTCCCTTGATTCATTCTTTTCCACATATAGTCAAATAGATTAGCTCTCTTTTTAAACAAATAATTACTTAAATAACTATTTAAAATAATTTGTTACGTCATATGGTATAACTGATATTTCTATATTTTATTTCGTTGACTGTAACGACACTAATTTTTTGAAATTAGCTACCTAAATCATCTCCGCTAAATATATCTATCGAGTTATACTTTTCTAAAAATATTTTAAGTATACGCTGAAATTATAATCCAGCTTCACCTATAACTTACGATTATGACTAATATTTCTTTAATCTAAGCCAAATAAAAAATACTCCTGTTCGTTTCAAAATAATTTGTCTGATGCTGTAACATTTTTAATGTGAAAACCCCGAAACATTTTATCTTACCGCTTAAACGATAGAAATATGTAACAAAGCATTGACTAAGATTCGTAATCAACTGTCTTTTTCAGTGGCTACATGGAAACCGGACCCGCCAAAAAGAAGTATTACATGTTAAGCGTATTTCTGGGTGACGTGCTCGGTTCCCCCGAGTTTTGTTCGAGGATCGTACGGAAGATTAAACGGTGCGATGCGAAACGCGTCGACCACAATTGATACGCCGACGCTTGTGAGGAAAAAAAAATTATTTATTTCATACTCTCATAATATCATACATAAGTATTTTTATGTGTTATACATAAATTATTTCGTTTTTCCTTTTTTTTTTTTTTTTTTATTATTATTTTTCTTTTTTTATATAAACTTATTTTTTAATATGTTTTATACAACTCGATTCAAAATGTCATCTATTCTTAAATACTTGTAAGCGCCATCCTAATGTGTAAATAATCAAAATAGTTCGTAGATTGTTGTAGATATATATAGTAGCACAAAGCTACAATAAATAAACGAAAATACAATTTAAATCTTCGCAACCGCGATGTTCGCCTACGACGTTTATTAATTAATAGTGTATCGCGTTTTGCCTGGTGCAAACGACATCGCAACGACCCAACGGTGCCGTTAATGTTTTATGGAACGCACAACGCGTTATACGCGTAACTGGTGATGGGAATAATCGAATGATTAGTAATCGGAAAAAAAAAAAAAGTAGTCGAATGATTAGTAAACAAAATCAAAACAATCGAATAATCAAGTGAATCATGATTTAACTGCTTGAACTGGTTGTATAAATAATCAAATGATTATGTATAAGCGTGAAAGTGAAATTTCAATCAAAATATTTATACGCATTAAACCGATATTAGTGCGGCGATTACCGATACCAATGATTAAAAACAAAATAAATAATAATACAATACCGATATGGACAGTCGACTTCTTAATGCAGTACCCAGTGGGCAGTGAGTAAAACACGTAATTTTTTCGAATCATTCAATTAATTTGGTTTTGATAAATACGTCTGGTACCATTATTTGGATTGTTAAAATCATTCGATCATTTTGATAATCGAACGATTCGATTATTCCATTGGATTATTCCCATCACTAAGCGTCACGATGTGTTACACACGTTCGCGCCCACAGGAATATTCGGTAATTATTAGTTTATACGTGTCACGGACGCAGAGCACTGTCAACAGTAATAATATCGTAGCTGCTATTGACGTTGCAGCGACACGCATATCCAAGGGGCCGTCAACGGAGAACGCAAAGTGTGTGTAGCATCCACCCGAGTTACAGGGTTTTCGTTTCGCATGCACATAATATTCTATAAATTATTCACGGGGAAAAAAATGGTGTTATGCGAAAAAGCGTTTTCCGTTATTGATGAGTTTGGTGACGTCAAAGATATATGTTCCACAAAAAATTAACGTGTTCCTTGCAATCGAGTGGGCCTTTAACACGAATGGTCAGTAATAATAATTATCTGCTTTTATGGGGTACACGGCGTTTGCCGGTACGGCGTTCGGTAATGGCACACGTGGTGAAACGTTGGACGATTGCAATTGTTGGGTGTGCACCGAGGTATCGGTGTTAACCAGGGTCGTACGCGGGGGGTTCCAACTTATTTTTTTTGGAATTCAAAAAACTTATTAGTTCTTTAAAAGTTTCGCGTGGTTTGTAAATTGATGTATAAAATACAACCATACAATATTTATGAATACTTGAAATTTTTTCAAATTTTTTCCTCCCGAAATTTTTTTCGGCTTTCGTCTCTGGTGTTAACGAAATTCAGTTACGAACAGTACAAATATGACACGAGTAACGGTGATAATGGAACATTCGATGTATGAACACGCCACCGGTGGAAACCGATAAACGTGTCCACATCGTAAGACGGGCCATGAGCTCAAACACTGATATCGTATAAACCAGGGATGGCAAATCTATGGAACTCGAAAAGGTTTACTATTCTATATTATATAATATATAATATAATATAAATAATTAACAAAGCAATATTATTATAATTATTATTATTATTATGTATCTAAACTAACTTTTTTATATTAATACATTAATTATACAATCTAATTATAATAATATACAAAATTTTTAATATTTTTTTCATGTCACGCTCTATAAAAAGAAAGGTAATTTTGGACACGCAGTGTTCAAAATGTTTGCTACCCCTGGTATAAACGTTCACGAAGGTAAGGGGTACCCCGGTCGAAAAAAAAAATTAAAAAGTTTGGTTTCTCGCTTCCTTTGACCGTCTTACGTACGGAATTCCACGTTCTTTGAGAATAATTGAAGTACTTGTCGCCATGATTTTTCGGCACCGGCCGACAGAGGTTATCTGTAGCGTTTCTACCGCTTTACACACGTTCGTCTTGGCTGATGGTTTCTTTTATTTTTTAATAGTTACGAGCCATTTACCCGCGGGCGAGACCGTACTACAGTGAACTCAGACGACGGTCGTACGATAATCGTAAACTAATCGCCACTAATCGTTCGCTCGGACAACACCGAAGACGGTTTTGAACACCCGGTAGCGCCTGCAGACGTCTTACCGAAACAATCGAATCGGACACGAATAGTGTGTGATGGGTTCTCGTCCCGAACGGAAACGGTTGGCGCATCTCCGATTTCCAGACCGACCGGGTCTTTCCCGCTCGACGCGTAATATATTATAATGATGTCTCACGTTGACACTCGTATACAGTGACACGATATCACGAGTACAACCGCACTGCATAACATGATATGGTTATCGAGTACGGCCGTCAAAGTCACTCGGGAGAGAGTGAGAGAGATACTGCATACTAAAACCATTATTATTGATTTCGTCGTCCGTATATTAGAAGAACGTACGGGACGAATGTTTGTAATATATTGCGCGCGCATTACCATCGTAAGATGGACACCAAACTTGTCGCAGTAATAATTATTCTCATTATGTACAGTCGTCGCGATGGTGACGTTGTAAACTGTTTTTCGATACCGATACCGCGGTCGCGTGCCGCATGTCTCAACGAACCGCCTCACAAGTGCGTAATTTATTATCGCATAGGTACGGACACCGTACCGAAAACCAACTGCAGTCCTCGACAACGCACGTCTACGCGGTGCACACGTACTGCACCGTGATGGTTACAACGTGAATTATTCAAATTTCAATGTCCGAAGCGGCCGTCTCGCAGCTAAACGGATTAATGATTTTCTTATTTGATTTTTTTATTTTTTGTCGTATTAACAGGCCGATACCCTCTGTCTCACCAACACGAGCGAGGTAAAACGTTTCAAGTGCATACAATGGAATATAATATGATAGCTCGGTGTTCAAATATATGATGTACGTACTTACAAAAATCAAATATAGAATAACGTACACAATTAACCGTCGAAATCGATCCACGTCGTGTAACCGTACAACATCAATCGATTGCTTCGGTTCTTGTGATAATGCGAGATAAAATACAAAAAAAAACGGTATTAAAACCTAGTGCGTACGAGTGCTCTTACGAGCACAGCAAACGAATACCGCGTGACTGACGGCTGGTTCGTCCGTGTGGTAGAATTATATTAATATACTCAGTTGCTCTGCGTGCACCACCTCGTTAAAGCTTTTTTTTGTGCTTAGAGAAATACGTGACTTATTATTATTACGTCGGTACGTACGATGGTGAGGGGAGGAGGCCGATCGTCAAAACAATAACACTGGTCCAGGCTACGTTTAATAATAATAATACTTTTAATCCCGAGTTCTCTTCTCCGTCCAAAGATGTAGCAAAAACTTTTTACAAACGATTTAACTAAAGTCTACATAAACAATGCGAGTCCCTTGGTAAAAAATCTTGCGTCAGCCAACATTCCTGCTGATCTCAAAAAAAATATTAATAAAAATCGGTGATGCCGGGACATAATCGCCCACAGTTTATGCCCGAGAATACATTGTGACATTTGTAATTGTAATTAAATCAACTGTCAAAGCACCTTCACTGGAAATCTCCTTTATTCTATCACTCTCGCCATAAACGTTTTGTCACTTACCCGTGTCGTTCAAGGTGTAACAGGCTGTGGAAATAAATATTTAAAGTTGAAAAATAAATCCCGATTGCGTTACGTGTAATACGCGTGGATACTACAAAGACCGTAGGCACGGAAATTGACGTGAAATGTTAACGATTTCAATCCAAATAACTAATATTATCCTATTCGACGTCGTAATGAGTTTCTATACGAATCATGGGCGGATCGTTGAATTATTGTCCGTTTCTACCACACGAGCGCAACGAAGTGTTTTCCACTCTATACTCCCCGTAGATTATTTTATTTTCCTCGCGGTCAATAAGCTCATCGTACATTTTTAAAACGAACACTTTTGATTGAATTCTTCGCATTTATGATTGATTCGGTTAGATGACTATATAGTATATTAAAATAATACTAATAGTACCTTAGACGCAACGATTTATTTCGGTCGGATCGGAAAGTGTTTCGAAAGTTGACACTTTTACCGTGCCCTCACTTACTCATTATTCCCTCCTCCCCTATTGATATAAAAAGTGTTTGATATTTGAAGAGGTGGGGCTGGAACACTTTTCATCATAATATATTTTTGTGAATCTACTAATACTTTTTTATTCACTAGTGTATAGTGTATTTATTAGGTTTTTATTTTTCGAGGAGATATGAGCAATCTAGGGGCGTTTAAAAAACATACAGGTCTTCATTTGCATCTATGCTCCCCCCCGTCTCTGACACACCTGAATGATTTTATGATCTACATTCAATTCAATCACTCGCTACCTACATGCACACAGTTCCAGGGAGGGATGCAAGTAAACGCGAAACGGTTTCGTGAAAAAATGAATATTCAATTCTACGTCAGCAGGTATATTTAATACGGTTAAGACGCCACCGTACTACATAATTCTAATTACGCATTCGAATCCGCATGACCTTTTCGGCGGCACTCGTGACAAATCCCATTAGGTTTCCCGGCGTGCGTGTATACACGTATATAACGGAACCGACAGGCAAGAAGAAAGTTTTGCTCGCGCGGATGATTAATCGCGGCACCGCCACCGCCGCTGGTATATGTGCAAAGGTAAACCAGGAAACCGGAAACGACACGACGATTGCGGCGGGAGACCGCGGCGGACGGGTAGTAGGAAGGAAGAGGAAGAAGAACAAGAAGAAGAAGAAGAAGAAGAAGAAGACGCGGGAGAAATTAATTAAGTCTTTGTCTGTCCAAAAAATACAAAACGCGAGTACCCGCCGCAACATGGCCATCCCTTCGTCGCCACCGTCACCGCAGGCCCGCCAGACCCTGCAACATCCCCTCCTCGGGTGTGCATTATATATGCGTGTACATAGACGCATAAGATAGTTTCCCTTCGGCGCACGTACACACACGCGCACACAATACCCACCACCCCCAACCGTCGCACGGTACCTTTCCACCGCCGCCGACCGATGATTAATGCGTTTAGCCGCGCGTTTGACAATGCACCCGAGACGGCGTGCGCGTATAACCTCTTGACAGTTCATTTCGTCTGACGAACTCGCGTGTGTATATACGTATACGAGTGCGCGTTTAGGTTTTCCGACGATTTCGAATAGCAATTAGCTTCCGCGAGCGTCACAACCCTCGGGAGACACTACAGCTACGATCCGTGATAGAGTTTGATTTCCCCCTCCCCCCGTTTTATTTCGTTATTTCGCTCGTAATGCATTATCACAAATGCATGCCGGTGCACCGTACACGGACGTATTTACGGTAAACAATACATTATTTATTATAGTGCACTGGTGAACGCACTACGATAAAAAAAGTTTATACAATTGTGTGAGCAATTGTTTAACGCGCTACGAGCGTGTTGACGGAAATCCGAAAGAAAGAAAAACAATAAGCCGAGAACACTCGTGTAGAAATTAGATTAGAAAACGCGTCGGACGAGTTGTTCGAAAACCGTCCGAAAACACGACACGGTCGTTCTAATAATTATTGTGTATGTTTTTAATTTTTTTTTTTTACGTTACACAGTTTATATTAGTACTTCAATGTTATGTGTGTGTGTGTGTGTGTGTGTGCGTTTCCCGTCAGACGATAATTATCGAAACGCTACAACCGCCGGACTTGAGAACGTGTACGTGTGCGCGCGTGTGTGTAAGTACGTTCGTGGCGGTAGAAATAAACTAATACGTATCATTGAAACAAATTACAGTTGTTTCCCCCCGACTACTGTAAATTTGTATACAACCCAACACGACCGCGTCCTGCACAACGTTTCGTACGCGTTTATTTCTATTTTCCACGCAGTCATCGTGGTGTTTAAAATACAGCCGATAATATCACATCGCACCGAGTTACACGCGAGAGAGTGCAGCTAATTGTACACATGCAGTTCAGCGCACCAACATGAACACACGCCGTGCGCGACGATAATTATCACGTTTCGGACCGCGGTGAACGGGTCGGCCGAGTGGGTTTTGCGCGCGCGACGAATTCAAAACCCATCCAGACCGTTCAATGATCATTCGTTAATAATACCGCGGTGGTATGTTTTACGCGCACTCGCGCCGATCCACAACACGTGCATGCAGGGTGGTTGACAGACGGAAGAGTCTTGACCGCGGGGAAATAATAAACGGACCTCCGGAAAAATTGCGTGTAAAAAAAAAAAAAAAAAATTCCGATCCGTATCGAAATTGTACTGTTTTGCTCCGATGTCTTCCGAAACGTTTCGGGTTGGCATTACTATTTTTAGCTGAATTTGGGGGCGAGACGAGCGGGAAGGGCGACCGGAGAACACGGTTCTCGTGAGTTTTCAAACTTTTCAAACTTGCCTACGACGAGAAAACGAACAGCTCCTGCTACACCTGGTGTACGCGATTCGACGGGATCCCGTCGGATCTTTATCGTAAAAATGGTAGTAATACGTTTTCTACAAACATAGTTTTCAATAAGGTTGATCACGTTTCAGCGAGCAAACGCTCGTGTCGGAGGTGAAAGGTTCTTCGATCAGCCAATACAATACGTACGTACGTATTAATAATGATTGAATAATAATTTACCGGCACGATGGAGTGCGTAATGGAAACCGCGGTGACACGGTCGGCGCACAATAGCGATAACAGTTTTGAATCGGCTTTCCGTAGTTTTCGTTCGCGAATAGAGTATAGACGCAAACGCGCGCGCCGTCTATTTTCTGTCGAACCGACGATGATTAATAACGCGCGCGTGCGACACACGGTGGACGCGGTATTGTGCCGGAAGAGTCGTGTTATTATGATTTCGTCGTGTGTATGCGAAACAAAAAAAAAAAAAAAAAATGAAACCAACCACGTCGTCGCGACAACAATAACTGTACACCTATAGGCATTAGCGTCTGCTCGGGAAAAAGAAATAGAGAAAAAAAAAATACTGAAAAATCATTATTTACCGGCGGATAATAAACATTATTGTACCCGCGGCTGTTCCTTTTTCCATATTCTTATTATCCTCCGCGGTCGCATATATATATATATAACGTTATCGTGACGAGTACGGGGCGGGGGTGCGGGCCACGGTAAATAACGCAAAACGGGACACTCGCGAAAAATTATTCGTTTGTCGACGTTTATTTTTAAAGCCGTTACCGCACACGGCTGTCACGCGCCGGGGTCGGGACGCGCGCCACCGATGATTTACGACGCGGACGAATTCATTTACTATTTTCGCTTCATTTGTACGCGTCCCGGCGTCGCACCGCGGCGAACAAAAGCCGACTTCAAGTGCACCCTGCGTTCAGATATCTTCGTCATTGTTATTATTACATTATTATTGTTATCTCTTACAGCCGAAATCGTTGAGCATCTCTACGTTTTCTTGACTCGCGGCGACGGACGCGATGTGCCACACGGTTTTCCGAACGGCGAGCCTGCGAAAAGGATTCGGGCGGCTTTTAATGGACACGTCTCGGTGATCCTCGGCTGGGAACGTCGGTTACATATCGATGATAAGTTAAAAATATCGAAGTTCATCGATAAATATTCTTAATAAATACATTTATTTTTTTCATACGTACCAATGATAGTTAGCTTATGGTATAAGTTATAAATTATAACCATATTAAGTATATTGTTTGAGGCACCCTGACTTTACGTTGCTCTCGTACGTAACAAGCTGATATTTCAGCCAAATAATCTCGCCGAATTCGTTTTGACGCCGACCCTTGCGTCTTACTTGCGTCGCTTCTGTATTTGTAAATACTTGGTCGTACTCCTGTGTCATCACGTGGGTTTTAATTTTTTTTTTTTTTTTTATCTATATGTGTAGTAATATAGAACTTCATCGATACTAAAACTACGACGTTTATCTTATACGATGATAACGGGTTTTTATATCGATATTTTAAACATCGTACCTTTGATCGACATTGACATCTCCAGTCGTAACTGCACGTATGTACGTACACCCTCACGTGATTCAAATCTCCTGCACACAAATCGACTTGCTCGTTCGCGGGCCAAGCGTGTCGCACGCGTTTAATAACGCGTCTTTGGGTGACACGCGGTCAACACGTATTCCACGTGGGATCTGTTATTCGTATTGACAAACTTTACGTAGTTTCTTTAATTTAAAGCTTAAACGTTATCTGAGAGGTGTTAGGATTTTTTTGATTGGTTCGAAAATCTTGGCTATCGAGTCACTTCTGAGCCCCGTCGCAACGTTAAAACGTACCGGAAACGCGAGACAACAACCGCAGTCCTGCGTGCAAGCTGTACAACGTTTGTCCGAAAAAACCATCCCGAATAGGTACAACAACCGTTTGCGTGTAAATCACGTGTTACCGTTGCGAACGAATCGCATGCAAACACGACTAAAACGTAATACGAGATGGTACCTTTGCACGTCGATGAACTCACGTCGAGGATCGGCGAGTCCGTTTTACGTGCACAGGTTTTTTAGTCAATGCGGATCGTTCCAACACACGATGATTTCAATGACCGCCCGTCAAATACCACGGTTCGGAAGGGCTGCGATCCGTTCAGAAATCGTTAACGCGGGGACGATAACGGTCTTTTACATGTGCGCTAAAAACTGTTGAGATGCGCGTGCACGGTTCGAGAAACGCTATCGTTCGGAATAAATAACCCTCGAAACGTTCGTTGGTCGTTGCATATTGTTCGTTTATTTTTTTTTGAAGTCGACCATTCCGCGTGCGCGCGTGTAAATAGTACAATAACACATAATCGGAAACGAGACGTTCTGCATCGATTATTATTACTTGGGCGTTTAGCAATTATCGCTGTTACGTTTAACCGCGTTCAAGGGCGATTCGTGTGCGTATTTAAAAACATCGAAATAATTGCGAAAACGTTTTCGTGTTACGCCGTCGCAGCGACGGCTGGTCATAATTACACTGTACAAAATATTATTTAAAATACGATTTATGTGTCGTGCGAAGACGACTATTGTTATTATGTCTGCGAAATTCCATTACGAGTGGGAAGATTATTTAATTTATTTATTTTTATTTATTTTTTTTTTTTTTGGAAACTTTTACGCGCGCTCGGACGATTATTGCTTCCGGGATACGAAAACACGTCAACGTAATTATTGTTATACTGCACGCGGTGTCTCCAATTATATTTGCATAATTGTTCGAATAATAGTCGAAAATCCTAATCGGTAAGCACTGTTTATCGTCGTCGTCATCGTCGTACATCGTGTACACCGATATAGACCCGCCTGGGACAATACTCCATGAAATATGTAATTACCGAGAGTAAAGCATATAATTACTGCACCACGTACGTAGCGGCTTGAACAGCTACGACTGCGGCTAACAACTACTTGTATTCGCCAACCTTTCGGCTATCCGACACAATGTACATAATATTATATTTTGTAATGCGATGTTTTTTTTTTTTCCAATTAAAAACTTTTAAACGTAGTCAAATATCAAACAGGTCAGTGCCCCCTGTGCACGGAGGTATTTAAAATACTACAATTGCGCCGTTAACTACCCCCACCCGACCGCGATTTATTTCAAGATTCTCAACGATTTTCTCTCGCTATTAACATATTTTGTGCTGTATCGTCGTCGGATTTTCCGGACATCAACACGTTATCTGCAATCGTTTCGGGCACGTGCGATCGATTGCGAAAAACATTTCGGATCCGGAAGAAAGTTTATGAATTCCTCGCAGTTCAGTTGGAGATAAATCGCAAAAAAAAAATCGCGGGCTACGACCGCTTTTACCTACTTCGCTGCGCGATCCACGACCCACATTGTACCCACCGGAGGTGTATAAAGTGTTTTTCGTTTACCCGTACTGAAATCCTGAACATTTGGCTATTGGTGTTTTTTACTTCTGCGGTGCATTAACATTTCGATAGGACGTGAATAACGTGACACGCAACGACGACCCGCGTTGGTTTCCAAACGAACGGAAACGAGTTATTTTTACGATATTGCCGATTGCTTTGATTGCTGCGATACAACGATTTTTTAACGCGTAAGCTTACGACTATTTTAAACGATCTTTTAAGGGTCAATGATGATCTTGCGATTAACGTTTTACCAGACGTCGCACGCGAAATCAAACACCGCCACCACCGTTTTGTTCAAGTTTCGCTCGGACGTTCGTGCACATAACGAAACACTAATCATCAGCCGTCGAACGTAAACGAACACGCGTTATACACCGCACGCGTTCCAGATGCAATCCTTTCGGTGCGCGCAACAATCGATGGCGTAGCGCGCAAGCGTGATAAGTGACATTTTTTTGAAAAATGAGTCAAGTGCATATTTAATTTAATCATAGAATTCTGCACAAACGAAATTATAACATTATTCAAGTAATTGTTGTTCTTTATTGAAATTAGAAGAAACATGTGATGTGTTTAAGTATTACTTTTTACGTCTGCAAAATGTGATACAATATATATATATATATATATTTTAAATTTTTTTTTTTTTACGAATACAAATGTGTTAAAAGCAGGTTTTTTAATCCTTATTACTCATTAAGGAAAGTATAACAAATAGTTCATTACAGTTCGTTACATTTTTAAATTGTGTTGTAACAGCTCAAATTAAAAAAAAATCGTTCTCCTAAACAATTACGAAAATGTCACTTATCACACTTGTGCGCTACGCCATCGATATATATATTATATGACGAATATTATAATGCGTTTTGAGGCTCGATTTTATCGAAAAACAATCGGTCGGATAGTACATTGTGTATACTTTCTTTCTTTCTTTTTTTTTTATATACATAAGCGTATTATCGTTGCTCTTAATACGTGTCCAGTCGAGAACGCAAATGGTTTATGTAAAAATAATACGTCCGTCCGCAGCGTTCGAACAACGATGACGCCGAGTGCGCGGTTCGCGACCGGTTGACCATGGCGGAATGTTTAACCATAAACACTTGCACCGCTATTCGATAACGGGGGATGGTTTCTCTCTCACCGTTTCGCTCTTCAATTAGCTATTCCGTGACCCTCGTAACGTGTCGACAACGAAATCGCGAAAACCCAACCGGAACAGCGGATATATCAGTCTATATCAGGGGTGTCCGACCCGCGGCCCGCGGTAGATTTTGATGCGGCCTTCATTTCAGTTTAAAAACCACCAATTAATTGTACATAATATATTATTAATATATATATATTAATATCACGAGAACAGATTTATTTGCCGGCCGATGCACACGTCTCCGTGTTTTTACTTTCACAAAAAAAGCAACTGCAAATTTCCCATCAGTTTTATTTTATTTTTTTTTAATATAAATAAATATATTTTTCTGTATGGTCATAGTTAAATATTGATACTTGTAAAAATATTTCGGCTTATTATTTGCTATTGTAAAATTATAAAAAAATGTATTGTTGTATTACAGAGTATAACTAAACCATTAAATTTGAATGTATTTTTATTAAAAACAAGTATGTGGCCCACAACAAATTCTACTGATATGATGTGGCCCAGTCTTCACAAAAGGTTGGACACCTCTGGTCTGTATGATGTGTAATATACGCGTATTCATGGGTAGACGCGCGTTCGCCAAATCTCGTTATTTGACGCGTCGCAGACAACGCCGATGGACAATCAATGTGAAATATTATGGGCGGCTTCTAATATTTAATGTGTGTTATGCACAGTACAAAGGCGAATCGATCAAATTATGTTTTAAAATTTAGAATTCAATATTTATACATTTCCCGTGCGAAGGACGTGACTCATAGTACATTGAACAAATCGACACCAAATAGCGAACGTAAAATATCAGTGCGTTACGCATTCGTTGTACAATGTGCATAAATGTGGATAAATCGATTGGATTAGAGTCAATATCGCATGGTTTTTACCGCAAACACGTCACCCCGATGTGAGTAGGTACTCATAATATTAGCACAAAGGTTAGGTTAGGTCTATACACAGAGGCGGATTGGGAACAGAACGACTCAGAAAGATTTGATGATCTAGCGGCCTCGTTTTATAATTTTTAGACTTAACCTAACTAACCCAACTTAATTTGGTTCTGTACAGTTTTTGAAAACTAAATCGACAATTTGTACTCATATCTGCATGTTAACTTCTGGTGGATTCTCATCCGGTCTTGAACAACATTATAAAATACTACACGTATCTTAAGCCAACACCGATCACAATATTACTGTGTAAATGAGCGTTACTGTCTGGGCGCATTTTCGGTATAATAATAAAATACGGTTACACGTTTTTATGTAATATACAGTAATATGATTTATTGGAATACTTCTGGGCCAACACGTAATCTGATAGTTGTCACCGGCCCAGCGAGATAAATCTCCCCGGCTACCCTGACCGGACTGGTTCTGGTACGAAAATGGCCTGACGGGTAAGTGCTTCACTCGTAAGGGTAGCGAAAACACGTTACCACGGCACGCATGCATGGTTTAACGCGCGCAGTGGGCAGTGGAAATCATCTCGGTCTTTTTCGCACGGGATCCGAAGGGATTTTTTGCTGCCGGTATGTACGTGTATTTGTGTGTGTGGACGATCCCGTGGAAATGAAAACGGATCTGTAAACTTGCGAGCTTCGGTGCAGTCGGGGTCGACTCGAGGTATAGGCGAGCTAGGCATCTGCCTAGAAAGGCTCTTTAGTAGGAGTGATATTTTCAAATTTGACTCGTACATTTTTTTTTTTTTGGTTCTACCGGTGTTTTATAAGAAAAATATTTAAATTAATTCGTAAAAACCACACACCTACATAATAAAATAATGTTGTCTCGTTTTTTTGTATTACTTTATATTACGGCCTACGCTGGGCGTTTTCAAAGTTATTCCGAAGTCATTTCCGACAGCCCCGATAGTGATGGGTTTTGAGTAATAATTATAAAAATCATTTTTACGTCTTTTTATACATAAAATAAAAAATTAATATTGTTTTCATGTAGATATGTCACATCAAAAATAAGGGGTGGGGCTAAGTTAAAATAAGAGCTCGATTTTTTTTTTTTTTTTTTAGAGATGGCAAAATGTTATTTTGACCGCTATTTTTTCTAGGCCGGCCTTGGGTGAAGTAAGCGCAAGTCGTGCACGAGTGACGAGTGAAACGGCGAGCACGAAACGATATGCTATTTACAGTCGCGACGACCGCGCGAGAGACGCGAAAATCGCATTGTGCGCGGACGTAACGGCGCGCGCTGGCGCTCTAGTCAATCGTTTGCAAATCCGGGTTGTTTAAAATCGGGTAACCAAAAATTTCGAGTACCGTAATTTCCGCTTACTATAGAAACAACATACTATTACTGAACTATTTTCTAAACATACAAATGTGATAATTTTCCTTATTTTCGGCGCATTTTTTCACTGTCAAAAATTAAAAATTCTTAAAATGAAAAAAACCAACATCGCGTAGGTGTTACTGTTCAAGTTAACTATTTTATTATTTCAACAGTTATATCGATTATTATCTGGAAAAAAAATTGATCTTATTTTTTTGCTTAATATGATACGTTTGTATTTTTTAGAAACAAATTGATAACAGGAACAACTCACAAATGATTCCTTTGGAAATAATATATAAAAAGTTATAATCCCATGAAATGTTGTGATTCCTTTTTGAAAAATGTCAACGATCTAGTACTGTCTGTTGACCGGGTTCCACCCGTAAATACAGGGGGTGGACAAAATAATATGAACACCATGCAATATATTACACATGTAGTTGCATGTTGTTTACACTGTATCTCCAACATCACTGAAACAATTAGCGGGTATTTCGGTAGAAGAATGGGACAAAATTCCGTTGGAAACTATTCAGGTCCTTTACGAATCTATTTCACGAAGGATTGAAGTTGTTTTAAAAGCAAACGGTGGCCAAACACCTTATTAATAAGGACAAATATGTAAAAATAAATAGATAAATTGCGTATATGTCAGGTGTTCATATTATTTTGTCCACACCCCTGTATATTTCCCGGATACCCGAACATTTCCAGTCACGGGTATTACCTGTGAAAAGTCAAGAACACTAGGGCACACGAAAAACACCCAACGACTGTACGGCGACCGCGCATGATTCGAACGATAATCGTAACGCGGTTGGTTCACAATCTCAAGAAACGTTTGATGACGACACGCGCAGTGCAGTTTGTCACGAATTTCAATAATGCGCATTTGTACGTGAACGAGTACATCGATTTTTTCTACGCGGATTCGACGCGGATCCAACGTGACCAAAGTATTGACTTTGCACACGTCAAACGCACATCGGACTGTGTGGTACCCGACAGTGCCGTATTTGGAATAACTGTTCACGGAGGAGAAGGAGTTTGGGAAAAATCTGTACATTTGATTTTGAAACGTTCACTGTTCTAAAAACAAAATAATTAAATCGGTACGAAACTTAAACACCATAATCAACAATAAACCATTTACTGTTATAAAAATAAACTATTAGCGCAGAATATTGACTAGTTGATTGTAGATAATATATTATACTATTGATTTTTCTCGTTTATTCATAGTTATAACTAAAGACCGGATTTAATGGATAGTGCAACATTTTTATTGATACCCGGTAAATCAAATCTGATCATATATGTATACGAAAATAGTTAAAGACATATTAAAATATGTCTTAGAAAAAAATGAAGGATATAAAACCATTAAAACTTACTCAAAGGTCATGACAAGAAATCAAAATGTTAATTTAGAAATAAAACAAAAGTTTTTAAATTATTTAAATATGCATCCACAACAAGTGTAGATGTTTAACGTGCTTTTTCATTGTATAAACATATTTTAATTGACAGACGATACATTTTTTAAGAACACAATTTAGAGATGTATATAAATATAAATTTGAATTCAGAAAAATGATATATTAATATTATATTGATGACCATAATATTATTTAAGTACGTGATTAATGATTATATACATCTTTGATATGATTTTACTATGTAATCTTAGGACATTTTTAATGCAATTATATCTGTTCTTTTGTTATAACACAGAAACGCGGTGTTGATGTTAATAACTGTTTCTATTGTAACTACAAAATGGGTTACCGTGTTCGGTTGGAACGCAAGATGGGCGAGTAGTCATAATAATGAAATTTAACACATAATCACAGCTTCAGCCGTAAAAAAAGAAAAGTCTCGGGGAGGGAGCAAATGCCGCTATCGCCCTCTCGTCCCTAAATACGCCACTGGTATCCGACGGAACATGAAACCTAGCAACGGAACGAAAAAAACGTTTGGCACTAGAACGTTGAGAAAGACCATTACGATTGGAGAATCTACTCCACTTCATAACGAGTATTCGAAAATCGCGTTTTATATCGGTAACCCGAAGACGACAGTGTCACATCCTGTTCGTATACGAAAACTGGTCGTTGTATGCATATAATATATATATATTATATTTATATATATGGCCATTTATGTGCAATGTTGCACGTGCGGTTTCGGCATCAAGTACGAATCGTGTAATGTTCCACGGACATATGAAACGTGTAAAGAAAATGTCATTACTCATTTATATTACGATTTGAAATACTGTCATCGGTTTATAATTGCAATTTTTTCTAAATACGTATGTGACAACGTCCGAGTTCGACCACAGCATATGATTATTATGTTGATGTTCAACAATCTCATTAACGCCTAGCAAAGCTGTTCGCTATTCTGAACGGGTAGTCTGCTCTAAAGAAAAAGTGTTCACTACTTATTTACAAACAAGTACTGCGACCATTGATTACATATGCTTGTAAATGTTCGGGGCAAATGTGCACAAAACCCACTTTAAAAAAATAAAAAACCGCAAGTATTCCAAAACAAAACCTTAAGGGTAAAAAAAAAAAAATGCTGCTCGGTTTGAAAGAAATCAAAATATTCCAAGACTATATTCGAAATTTGTTTGATTATTTCTTCAAATCCATACAGTAGTCAACGGTTTAGGATACAACACCGCCTAAACAGAGTACCATCGCTCAAATTTCGCCTTAGACGAGGAATCCCCCGATGACGTTATGGTTTAAATACATTTAAAATTCAATACTAATCCACCAAGCGCTTAGTCATTACTGCATTATTATTAGTATTAGTTTTGTCCGTCGCACTTAGCACAAACGAAACACGTATAATTTATCATCACTGAACGTAGACACGACAAAAGCTTACTAGGAATATCTTGTTATACGGAGTAAAAATTATAAACTGTTACCTTAGCACTATATTATTTTATGTAAATGGAAAATCGGCCGCCCGGTGTGTGTATATCGGTGTCCGTAGACCTACGCGCCTTGCGAACGGATCAAGCCCATATCATTTTCTTCGTCATTTCCGTTTTACCTGCACTCGTTTAAGGACGTGTTCGTCGGAACTCGTTTAATGGACGTTGCGCATGATGTTACACTTTCCAGCGATTAATCTCGCTGGACCTCTGTGCGTGGATGACCACGGGATAGCCATACTCACCTACACGTACGTCACATACAATACCGCAATTGACGTATAAAATATTTCAAATAGCTACCTTACACTATACTCCCCATTCGACATTTTTTCTAGGCTTCAGTTCTTTATTCTTCTCGTTGTGCGAAGTAACATATTTGTACGGTGAAAACTACTTTTTTAAACCCTATTCGGATTGTATTGATTTTCTACAGGCGATTTCGTCGGATAAAGTTGTTTTCGACCATCAAAATTAACAGCATGACGACGATTTCCATTTGTTATCAGAATTCATCCAGTCCCTTAATTTCATCTTTTATTTTTCACAACCCGTCCACACGGCTTTGTGGCGTGTATCAAAATTATTAAAACGTGTTGTACATTTGTCTAAAACGCGCGCGATTCATATATGCGTGCAGTAAATAAATAATTAGTTTAAAATCAATCGCAAGTTTTCAAATCAGTAAGATCATGAAAATCTAGTTCGTATATGTGGTAGAGATTTGGATTATTGGAATGGATGACAGCTTTTAGACAACACCAATGGGGTCGTAGAGTCGATACGATATAAATGAACAACCAGTTATTGTATCGATATAGGAGTTTCGAACAGTTTCCTTGGTGGTGACATTTTTATTTTTAGACCAAATCATGAAATCCGAATTTATATACATTAAGGTGTACACATTTCATTCGATATTCGAATGAAATAAATCCAAGTTCGATACATTACAGGTGTGGACTCATATATATATATATGATTTGAATAGTGTCAAGTGATTTTTTTAATGCGATGTTAATTAATTTTGTTATTTTCTTTAGCAATTAAAACCATAAAATAATAGCTTATAGTTATTGTTTATAGTTTTTCAGGCATTGATGTACGTTTTTTTTTGTAAATATTCGCATTTTATATTTAAATAACTGTGACTGAACGTGTAATTTGACTCCGACAAAGAGCTAAAATTGATCGTGATAGATCGTAATACACCGAATACCGCATAGATCGTCGTGCCTAAACTCAACCAAATGACCTACACGGAGTTGCAATCAGTACCATTTGTATCTTGTATACGGATTCAATAACATCGCAGAAAGAATACTATTCTATTTCGAATTCGATTTAGTTCTTCATCACCCAATTATAGATTTTTCAATTGAAATAAAAATCTCCCCTCCCAATCACACATACACATAATATCCCCCCCCCCGAAACTGGTTGTTCATTTATCGTAGAGAATTTATTCCCGCCATCCAAATCGTACGATTGGTTCAACACCCTGTGTAGTATCTCTTCCACCCTTCGAGTTCAACGGTGCCGGGTGATGGCCATTTTACGTTTACACCCCGCTGCTGTCACCGGAGGATACTTACATGATTGGTAAGCACTTGGTTTCTGACGGGTTCTTCGACGATAAAAACCTGTATAATGCCGAACACTGTTAGACTTTCGTTTTGTTCGACGCTGTGGAAATGACAAGGAATTCAAAGAAAGATTTTGACGCTGAAGAGGATGGGTTATGAAAAACAGTCAGTTATATAATATAATATACGATTTTTTATATTTTGTCAATAATAATACTATACACGATCCGTTCGGATTTCAATAAGTTATAATATAAAATCAAAATTCTGCTTACAAACGATATCTATGATACAAAAGAAAGACAACGGTAGCAAGACGCAGAGCAGAGACTCATGTCGCAGAACATACATAATAATATTATAGTAGTACATAACGTATGATATACATCATTATGTTAATAAATAGCTCTAAATCTATTTGCGGAACTAAGGGTATTAGTTTATGTCGTTTATACAATACAAATCTAAGAACGGAGAGAGAATAAAATACTATTTGTGTATTTGGATTAAAATTACGACGGTACTTTAAGTATACTTTAGCTATAGCGTTTTAATTTTTCATTAATTTTCGTTAATTATAATTATACATAAAATAAAAATGCCGTAACGGAGATACAAACACATTTTGACCGAATCCACGAAATCGAATATAATATATAACATAAAGAATTGACATGTATATTAATTTAATACGATTGTTCGTTTTAAATTTTAAATAAATATCTTCAAGTGTATGAAAAATGTAATTGTGTATTTACATATTAAAATAAATATTTAAAAAATCTATTACTACAATAATAAAAATTTTGGATCACAAAACGCTTATAATCAAGTCTTCCGATAGTTATTTTACATATATAATAAAAAAAATTTATCCATGATAAAATTCTTGTGTCCAAGTATGATTAATTTTTTTTTTTTTTTTTTGTGGACCGAAGAGAGAGATGATCATTTTAACAAATATTCAACATTAACATCTTTAACTCTAAATATAAGTGTATCTAATAATTAAGACTAATATTATTCTAATAGCTAAGAACACTATATAACTAAATCCTAAGAAAAAAAGAGATCAAAAATCCTAAGTAATTTTACATCTATATAATATAATTTTTTATTAAAAAAACTTACAACTATAGTTAATATTAAATAATGTACAAAGTATTTATGAATATATATATATATAAATATATGATTTATATGAATCATGAAAAACATCATTTATGCCATAGATTCGTCCAATATATATAATTAAAAACATAAAAAAATGGCATAATCACAGAAACGCTTTGATGGGCGAAACGAGGAACATTCTCAGGAGGAAATTCGCAAAGACTGATTTAAAAGCTCGAAGCATATGAAAGGCCCCGGGAACGTCCAAGTTTTATTAAACACCACAGAAATGCTTTTCGAAATAAAAAGAAAAATTGGAAATAATAAAAAAAAAGTTTAAAAAAAAACACATGCAACATAGTAATAATAACATAATATTATATTATTATTACGGTCAAACCCCAACAAGCATTATATTTTGTATATACATAGCAGTTATTATTAAATATATATTTTTTTTTATGATTCCCCTACGTTATCGTTGATAGTATGCACATTTAAACGGGATCTTGGCGTCTACACCTTCCATACTACTACCGTTTCACTCACCATTAGAACGAATAGAAACAAGAGAAAAACGTCCACAGAGAATTCAATTTTTTTTTTTTTTGCTGTAGTAATTTTTTAACGGTTTGGTTAACAAATTAATAATAATGCAGAATATGTGTGTGTGTAATAAAATTAAAAACGCGCTTATTTACAGTGAACAAAATATAAAAAAAATTAATATAATATATAGCATTTCGTACTAATTCAAAACCGCAAACGCGACGCGCTGCGGTATTGCCGTTCAGAAATCTATAGTTTTAAAAAACGAGATCAAAATGTGAACAGATCTGGGACTGAAACCGCAGAATTTCTATGTGAAACGATATTAAAATACAACAGAAAAAGCGTAGAAATAGAGATTAATTACAAAAAAAAAAAAAATTTACACTTATTATATAATAATTTAATATACAAAAAAAAAAAAAAAAAACCCCGAAGCATATGTATCTTATAACAGCAGTAGCTGATCAATACACACTTAAGAGTCTATAATAGTAAAATTAGTAAAATAATAATAAAAAAATAATAATTAATCATGATAAAATTAAATAATATAAATTAAATTTGGCTACGTTTGCGGATCATCTCACAATTCAGCAAGTATTGAGATCAACGGTCGATTTGATTAGCATAAAAATAAAAGTTTGTTGTAGTCACCATAACCGTGACTGGAACCTTATTGTAGTCTTTTAGACGTGAAAAATTTTGTTTTTCTTTCTCTCTCTCTCTCTTTCGAAACACAACTATTGTTTAATGAACATCTTCCAGCCGATGATCACGAACACGGCAGTGAGAATGGACGAGTCGATTTTCGACGGTGTAAGTAGCGACATGAGTCGCTGTTTTACATTCGACTTTTTGACGACAACTACGGATTCTTCGGCCTGCCAACAAAAACAATTGCACACACATGTAGAATAATTGCTGGCTTAAATTATACCAAAAGCCGTGTTCAAATAGGTAATGAGTTTGACGGTTTTTACTTTAGAAAAACGTATAAAGCGTATTATATTTAAAATTGACCGGGTGATTTTTGACGCGCTTTGAACTGAATCAATAGTGATGATTAATAGAGTTATTATTTTCAAAAACAAATCTACGGGAATCGCTAGTATAACAATGATTGACGAAGTTGGAAAAAGGCTCAATCAGACGAACAATTGCGTAGAGAGGGGTACCTCTCTACGCACCCCGATCGGGGTGACGTTATGATCGGAAGGGGGGGAAGGGGCAGGTACACATTTATATAAAACAACAGTAAGTACGAGTAGGCACACTCACGTCATTGTCGAACGATCTGCGGTCGGCGATTCCGGTGGACCGGTGTCGTCGAGACAACGGAAGTCCGTCGTTCGACTTGTCCCGTCGGTTGGCCGCGACGACTTTGAACTTTTGATGATCGTAATAGCACTCGGGGCACAGTTCGACTTCGAGCAAAATCTTCTTGGTCGGTTTCTTGTCCGCAGACGGTTGCGGCGGCGGCGGCGGCGGCGGCGGTGGCGGTGGCGCTGAGGACATGGTCGACGTGATCAAGTCGGGCAACGGTAACTGCTGCTGTTGCCCTTCCGATCGGTTGTGCGTCTCGGCGGTGGCTGTGGCCAGTCTGCGGTGGTGATGAACGAGCCCGCGCGCGGATTGCTGTCTGTTGCCCGCGGTCTGCCGGCGCTGTAGCATGAACGTGGCCTGCGAATTGTCGATGACCGCGGTCGCTGTGGGCATGCCTGCCGAGCAAAAGGAAAACAGTAAAACGTTAGCAACGGAACATTGTACGCCGTTCGGTTTCAACGTTTTTTTTTGTTTTAGCGCAAGAGAAGATTTACTTGCGAGAGGATTGATTGATTTATTTATTTATTTTTTAATATTATTTATTGTAACAGCAGCGAAAAACGAAATTAAAACGGCGAGTTTCGCGTTTGGCTAGCGATGAATGTTGAATAATACGAAAACAACTAAAAACAACTGGACGAATAAGAAGTATGTTATGTTATTCCGTAGTGTTCTCTGTTCAATCGAACGGAACGCAACTTCTCTCGATCGTCGACATGCGACCGAGTACGATTTGTACAAAGTTATAATGGGAGAAGCGACGTATTATATTCCGCTAAAACACCGTACTCGAGTAGGTCTAACCGTGCACAGAAGACCGCACGCGGTTTGTGGACGAGCATCGTCGGCCTTGGACGGGACGCGGCGGGCGCACTTGTTGGCAAATTATCGCCTTTTGTCGCGCGCGCGTTCGGGGAAACAATAGGGGCCGTCGAATTTCGCAATGATTTTTTTTTTTTTTTATGCTTTTTACCTAATAAAATACTCACGACAATATTGTGATATTCCATCCGTGTGTCACGCCACGGCTCTATCGAAAGTCGTTTCCCACCGTTGAATCAAAGATAATGAATGCGCGTAATACGGGCACGTGTGCACAAAAGAACAACGATTCCATTTCAACAAACACATGTCGTAATTATGAAATCGTATCGAAATAAATATTTAAAAAACTTTGAATAATAAAAATAAAAAATAAAAATAAATCTCGGCTGATAGCGCCGTACGTACGTATGTGCCGGCGAAATAAACGCAGAAGAATTAATTTCGTTTCGCATATTGCGGAGATGAAAAATGTTATTATTCAATATTATAAAAAAATTATTTTGACAGTTAATAGCATGCGTTTATGTACTGAAAGCGTTAGACAAAAGTGACCGGAACGGAACCAGAATTATTAAAATCGTACAGATGCCGCGAAAACGGAATTTTTCATTTTTCGCGGCAAATTTAGTTTTTTCCATGTGTTAGGGAACTAACGGAAAATTGATCTAATGCACGTTGAACACACAAACAAACGAAGAAAAATATACATGGGTCGTTCACACGCACCACGTCGACCGCCGCACGGGTTCTATTATGTTCGTATGCAGTATTATTTCGAACGCGGTATAGACATGTTCGCCAACCACGTCGGGTGGGTGACCTTACGGCGGGAGAGACGCGACAGGTCCGTAAAGAGTCTCGTGACGGCTACGGCACATAATCGAGGCAAACACGGGAAGCTGCTATTCATTCTGACCGACCGAAAATTTTTGTGACGATTTTTTTTTTTTTTTTTAAGTTTAATAATTTTAAAATTTATGGTTAACGGAGCAGTATAAAATTATAGGTAACACGTTGCTGTTTAAAAATTAATAATTTTTTCGAAAACTGAAATTCATTTTTCAAATCTTGGATATATACTGTAGAAGAAGAAAAAAAATTACGAACAATTTAACAATCATCCGAAAGGTAATACCGGACGGTTGACAATTTTTTTTTTTTTTACCGTATACGTTGATTGATCCACGTTTACCGATTTTAAAATCACAAGTACAGTTTTATCCGCGTTTCATATAACTCGCGACGAATGCTTTACGCAACATAAATTATTTTTGCACGTGTATATTTATTTTCGCAATTAGGTACTATTATTTTTATTTAATTTTTTTTTTCAAATGACCGGAAAATATTTTTTAAGACAATAAAAATAAACAAAATGTCGAAAATTATTTATTGACTAATTTTTATGCGAAATTTTTATTTCAAGAATTTAATTTTTACCGAATAATTTTTTTTTAGAATTAGATTTTGTTGTCGTAGTTTTCCGGGTATATTTTAATTTAAAAAATGTCCGCAATAATAAACTAACCTATCGGGATGGGACTTAAAAAAAACACTTACCGGTGACGGTTGTCCAGGGCATCCATCTGAGCAATGTCAACAATTCTTTGAGTAAATTTTCGATTCGCAAATACGAATGATCTTCACTGTCGCCTTCGACTCTGAACGGTACAGCCATGGCGATGCAGCGTATTTCGTTTAATCTCTCTGGTTTTTTTTTTCGGCGACCAACCTCGGTAAAACAGTGTTGGATTTTAAATTTTTTTTTTTTCGCGTCGAAAAAAAAAATTTTATAAAAACCGAAAAAAATTATTTTCCGGTAAAAAAAAACCGCACGTACGATAACGTATGATTGTCTATAACGCGTGTAGAAAAAAAAAAAAATAATAATAAACCGCCAAACGACACTGAATATCGTGTTTGTAACGAGCGTAAATAGTTTATTTTAAAAAAAAAAAAAATAATAAAAATACGTATAATATTATTCGACTGGAATATTCCAAGTGGCGGCGGCGGCGACGGCGGCGACGATGAACGTACGTAGAAGAAGAGTGCTCGGAAACGGTTCCGATTCACTCGACACCCGGAAGAGTTGCGCGTGGTCCAACGACTGAAGAGCGGCTCCGGCGTCGAGAGACCCTTTCGCTCGGTTTCGGCGGCGGTGCGTGGCGCGGCGCGCGTCAGACTCCGGTCGCGGCGTTGCGCGTGCGCGCGTCTTAGCCGACGGGACACGACCGCGGCCGACGGGGACACGCCGCTCGCGACGACCACCACTACTAACTACTACTGTTGCCGGTGCGCGCGCGTGCGCGTGTGCCGACCGGGTTCGGTCGCGATCGCCGCGGGTCGTACGATCTCGGCGGAGGTACTGATTTCCGCCGCCGGCGCGCGCGTTTTTCGGCGGGACTCGCGTCCCGCGCTTTTTCGGGCCAATCGTCGGCCGGCTGGGCGGCTGCGGTGCGAGGGCTGCCCCCGCCTCGAAAAACCCTGCCCCCCTCGCACCGCAACGCGCGGTCGACTTTACGCGTGTGCGCGCGCGTGCGAAATTTTCCTAGTCGTTTTGGTTGTTGTTTGAAGAAGAAGAAGAAGAAGAATTTCCGTCCGTCTCGACGGACCGATCGGCCCGACCAACATCGCCGTGCCGAAAACGTGCAACCGAGTCCGTTTTCCCGTAACAACACTCCGTTCGATATCGGAGACGTCTCGTGCGACGGATTGGATACGTCCTGTGTGTCACCCGCGACATTAAACGATCGTGGATTTTCGGCTAACGAATAATGATCGTAGACGATTTTCACGGCGGTAAAAATATGGCTCGTTCGACGTACAATGTTATACCCTCGCCTTATGCAATATGATATATTATCGTATTGAACATGTCAAACGAGACACGTGTTAAAAATAGTTACAATTTATTTTTCGCTCTTGTCGAAATCGATCGCAAAGAACTATTAATTACTACCGAAAACGGAGCTACACCCCCTCGGATTTCGTGACTACTACATTGCATAGGCGGAAATTCTCCATAATTTTAGAGGGGGCTAATATTTAAAAATACTTTATTGCAAATCAAAGCTAAAAAAAAAAAAATAATATTACCCTATAAATATCATGCAAAACCTAAGCATGATTTATTTTAGATAGATATACTACTATACAATGCAGTGCATTGCCGCGTCAATCCTTATATCGGTCCATTCCATATCGTTTGGTAACGAATGTTCGTGGTAAGGATCAGGGCCGTGTTTATGATTTTTCCGTCAAGGGGCAACGGCATTTTGCCACCCCTCTTCATTGTACTGTAAACCCGAAAATAAGTGTCTCCAACTATTCATTAAAAAGCCGCTCGCAATTAATTCTCCCCAATTTCAATACACTATAACGAGATATTTGTAATTAACGTCAAATCCAAAACAATAACTGAGTTTTTATCATAATATAGAATAAAGTTATAAAAAGTTGTCTTTTATAAGACTAATGGTGGTACCCTTAAATAATTTAGTACCTCACGGTCTGAATACCCCATTCCTACTCAAATCAAGATTAAACCAATACCTATATCTCAATAAAAATACTCTAAAATAAAATAAATTATTTTACGGTATAACAATAATTTTTTATATAATTTTATTTGTTCGTAAATAATTTTCCGTTGATAATACGAAATAATCGATTTGGTATTATTTAGAATCACCGTGCAAATATTGCAGCCCTCTTAAATAATTCAGGGGGCCATTGCCTCCCCGAACCACCCCTTAAATATAACCCTGGTCAGGATTATAATATTGTTTGCGTAAGTGCTTTTGTCGTTAAATTCATACGCCTTGGACGATCGACGGCGATACGGTTCTACCATTGATTTTCAATATTTAATATACGAAAAATATCAAATCCACGTTTAATAATACGATGCATCTAACCTTTTCGCTTCCAAAATGTCTAAATTTAAACGCAGTTATTATTACTATTATAGTTCCTGCGGGCTTTACTACACGTTATTTATTAGACGTACAATACAATTCGTTACAAATAAATGACTAAAGGAAATTATATATTTGTTTGGTTAAAGTACAACCTAAGGCGATTTTACTCGAATAATATTGATAATTATACTTAAATGAACACCGTTGTTTTCAACTTATATGTATTTCAAATATTAAAACCAAACCACAATCCCATTGTTTTTAAAATAATGATACAAGAAGATAGTTAATGGTTTTCTAATGTCTATTTCAAATCCATTAACTTAACTAATTAGTAATTTTTAAATGCGTCTTATTTAATCTGAAACGCCATAAGCTCAGGCTCTGATTTAACTAATTCGTAGGAACAGTACCTATAAATAATAATTACGGGTTCCTTAATTGTTTAACATTATTTACACTGTTGCGAAAACAAAATGTTCGTCCAATATATTTTTAAAATAATGATTAACTATATTATTCTTGATATTAATTATAATTAAATTCGTGTTTATAAATAACTAAATATTATTTCTTAATTCAATCTGGTCGAAAAGTGCTACAAATATACAAATATTTCTTTGCTTTCGGAAGAGTTAGTATTGCGTTTGCATATGTTTAATGAATTTCAGTTTACTAGCGATATTTTTTTTTTATTTTTTTTTTTTTTTTATATTGTATATGAGCAGATATTACACGGTGAAATTGAAACTATTCTTCAACCAAATAATCGGGATCCAAGTCTATGGTTAAGTTCGTTTGCATAATTATATTGATCGTAAATTGTTGATATGGTTGATAATTTAATTTCTATTCATTCAAATCGTTCTACTACTTCAATATACATGTATCACTATTTGCGTCTATTATTTCAGATATAAATCTAACACAATCTACAAAATGAATGTCGCTTATAGATTTCTATTTTGGGTCTTATTGTTTTTCTTCTGAATCAGTGTTAAATTTATGGAGTTTTTTCTTTCTTCGACTCTGATACCTGATATCTTAGTTCAAAAGAACTACAGATTCGCTTTCATAATCATCAAAATATTCTTAAACATTTACGGCGCAACTGAAAATATGAGTAGATATAATAGTAACAAAATTATTTTAAACGTTTATACTTGCGATTATAATAAAGACTATTGTCGTAATTTGTTAATGCGTATACGTATTTGTGAAATGTATGTAACGGTATAAATGTCTACGGTTTGTTTTAGGAAAACAAATATGTATAAATATATATCCCGATCGCATATCGATGCTAATTTACTTACGGTTATTGATTTATATTCCAACTGCCGAGTGTAAATATAATATTTTAGTTCTATTATAACATAAAACAATCATAACATGTATACTTATCGAGTCCGATAAGCTGCATCGCAACTGATGTATAAAAACGGACCGGGTATTTATTGTTTGTCCGATAAGTTTGAAAGCGGATAATGTATGCGTTCCGTATTATTATACTCGTTATCTGTAAACACGACTGTAAAATAATAACGCAGATTAGCGAATGAAACAACGAGGCGACACGAATAAATCGTTTTTTAATCATTTTAACGTTTTATTGTTTTAATGGTACATCATAGTCAATATCGGGTGGAGTGAAAATCAATATCCGCACCGTTCTACGTTAAATAGATACGTATTTTATTATTACGTCGATTACGAAAGAAGAAATGTGTTCAATAATCCGACATTGAAACGTTGATTACGGTATATTTAATTCGAGTTGTGTAGGTTGAACATTTCTTACAAAAACCCATAGTGCAGTGCATTTGTTAAAATCAAATCGATCCAATACACGAAATAAAGTAATGCGCTTCCCACGCACGATATACGGTGTACGTAATGCGGGAAGAAATCAGCACAAGTGTGCACAACACAACATACTCGTATAAGTCAGAACGTGTGTGACAAAATCACGAGATAATGAAAAAAAAAAAAAAAACAATTTTTATTATTGTTGTTAACACAATTCGCGCGCGTTACGCAAGAACAACGTGTTTACGGACACGTACTGAGACGTGGGTAAAAACTAAAAAGAAACCCGTAGACAAAATAATTATGTTCAACGGAATCGACGGATTTTTTTTAATTTACACGTTAATCGCAGTAAACCGTTTCCGACGATAAGATTCGTGGCGGTGGCGTAGATACAATTTTTTTCTTGGTGGTGGCGTTTAAGAGTAAGTTTTCAAGCGTTCTTTGTACATCTCAAAACGAGGTCGTATGTAATAATATTACATTTAAAATGGTATCGCTACTACGTCCCGTATTTAATGAAAATTAATTTGTTACTCGATTTTTAACATGTACCTAATCGTAGTGAAATCGAAATGTTTTACCGTAACGTGTACATATCAACAAATAATAATCAAATATCGTACAAAAAAAAAAAAAAAAATTTACGGGGGGGATGTAAGCCCCTTACACCCTCCCCGTAACCACGCCACCGGACTTGGGTGTGTAATATTTCTTCCGGCGGAGAACGTTACGCGCGCGCTCAGCAACGGTCAACGGTTGTGTCGGTCGCCGATACGTGTTTGGTATACCTACTCGATGTTGAACGGAGAAAGAGCAACGCGTTATAATACCAGCGCGGACTCGGCATGAGTCATATGCCGTTTACAATACGCGCGCGCGTTGTGTTGTGTTGTTGTTCGTAAGAGCAGGTCTCGTCTCCAGCGCTATTCTATCGGCGATATGCTTTAATATCGTTTTTTCGGTCGTATAATAAAAAAAAAAATATATATATATACGTATACTTTTTAGAAAATGTACTGTTAAATATTTTTTCCATCCGCTCTCGACGCGTGCGCGTGCGAGTAATATAATCGTACGAATATAACGTGCAACAACCAACACGCACAAAAGACACGTTTCCCTCTCGACTCCCACATTGCGGCGTGCGTATGTGTCCGCGCGATAAACCGCCGAAACCGAAAAACCGAAAGGCCAACGAACACGGTTTGTGTGCGCGCTGGTACAACAAAACAACGCATAGGCGGAACGGCAACGTTGACCTGTTTGGTCCGGGCGAACTGTTGCCGCCGATTAGTCATACGGGTTCGGAACGCGGCACCGTTTTTCCCCCCTCGCGGGTACGCGCGCTCTCGGTCCGTAACGCATTAGACGTTTCGTCCGCGGGGGGGGGGGGGGGGACGAAAAAAATTGCGGACGGTTTTGTTCCAAGAGCTCGGCCGATACGTAGGAAAACGCTCGATCGCAATTAAGGTCTACGCTTTCGGTCACGACGGCGTTGTACACACCCTACAACAGTGTAAAGGTCCTACGTGCCAGGGCCGTATTTAGACTTACTTACAGGGGGGGGGGACTAATTAGGTCAGGCTCAAAATTTACAGGTAAAATTGTTGATTATATTCAAATCGGGTGAATCCTTAATATTTGTGGTTTTTTTTTTTTTTTTATCCAAGCCGGATCCGCTTAGAATCGAACTTTGTGTAGTTCTTTTTCAACACCTGTCTGTGTTTTGAAAGTTATACACGTGTTTTATTTGATTTTTCACTAAGTATGGTTGTAAAATGATCCATACAATTTGAAATGTGTATCTCACGTACGATCGATTCCTTAAATACGGATTCAGAGGGGGGCGATCGCCCTTGGTACGCGCAGGACTTAAAGTGAAGGGGGACGCAAGGGGACTCGTGTCCCCCTACCTGTCATTGCGCTTATAAAGCTTCCTCTTAAAAATTGTTTCGAAAAATTTATCGAAACGCTCAACCGTTCGTTAAAAATAATCACCACTAAATGACCACTAGGGATGTTAAACGGTGTTCTAGAGAAAAATATTACTCTTATTAAGTATAAATTATAAATTACATAGTAATCGATATAAACTTATGTATAGGTTTTTGAATTTTTTTTCTATTTTATTAAAAGATATTTACAACCTGTTGTTTAAAACGACAAGTATAAGTGAATTACATTGATTTTATGACAGCACATGAATAGTTTGCGGAGGAAATTGTTTTCCAACAAATTAGAATATATTCATAATTAACTACCCAGTAATTGTACGGGACCGCACGACGCGCTGAGAACGATATTTGGATTAGGATCCTCCCCCGTGTACCTTTTTTTGTCGCTTAAAATCCTGCCTGCGTGCACCGCAACGGTTAGAAAAGTTATTGAGCGTCCCGAGACGATCAAATGGATAACGCGATACCGCGAGTATGCGGGTATTTAGCGTTTCGCGCATTTAGAAGGAAATGTACACAGTGCTCGACTTTAGGTGGGACGCAGGGGGACAGAGTACCCCAATTAATTTTCAGAAATTTTAGCGTCCCCCTACTATTATTACGCTATAATAATAACGCTCAGCCAGTTTTGGGGACGTTCTTTTTTTTTTTTAAGTAAATAGAGTCCTCCTTCTTTAATTTTGCCAAGTCGAGCACGGAATGTACAATATCAAAACCGTTAACGTTGCTCGCGCGCGCGTACCCGGCGTTCGCGAGAAGATAACGTATTCGTTCATCGCTGTTGCAATGCCACGAGCGCAAAAGTAATTTTCTGTTATGACCGTTGGCGAATTCGGTCGAACACGTTTGGAGTGTATTATAACATGTTATTACGCGTGCACGTATTGTACGTACCGCTGAACTGTACGGCACGGGCACATTATATCGTACCTCTAAACGAAACGAAAACGGTGTCGAGGCGTCGACCGTTTTTAGATGCCGCGGATCTTCGACGGGAAAGGGAAACGTGTAAAATTCCGTGCTCCGAAATCCACTCGATTGCATATTATTATGATTAAGTGAAACATCCACATGAACGTAACACCGAACAAACCAATATGATATACAGTGCGTTAATATTGTAATATTTTCAGAATACCGCGTGTACTCCGCTGATTATCATTATCGTGTATCATTAATGGTTGTATACGGACTATATAGTATACCTATCGCATTGGAATAAACGAAAAAATTATTAATTAATTTTCCGCGTATATTACGGTTCTATTTTTTTTTTTTTTTGTATAATTTAATATTCCATCGTTTACATTACGACGATTGTGTTTTACTATACACTAACCGGTTTATATTAACTTATTATTTTAACGTATTCAAAAAACGCAACACATATAAAAACATCTTGTTATTAAATTTAACGCACGTACGTTATAATTTATTGAGTAATTGATTTTCCCTAAATGCAAGGTAACTATTTACATAAACCACTGATACCGGACTAATACTAATACTATGAAACCAACGGATAATTAAACTAGATAACGAAAATCACACGAAAAACATATTATGTGAATCGTAATTACACACGTTCGGTGTTCTAATGTAGAACACGATAAAATGTTTAATTTTTTCAATTATTCTTTGAATAATTCCTAAATTTATTTTAAAACATGAACATTTTATATGTATACGTGATATTATTATCAATGCATTATTCGAACGTAGTATTTTAATAATATTGACTTTTTTTGTGACGCGTGCAGTGACCACAAACCATACGGAGAGAAGTAATAAAATCGTAGAAAATTACGAAAAAACATTCATTAGGGTAATAACGTTAGAAGTGTTTCGCCAAAATATTAACTAGCATATTACGGTTGATAAAATATCACAAGCCTACACACAACGTTTTCGTATGAAAACAGCTATACGTCATTTTAGCGTAATTTCATCGTCTGGATCTTTGTTTTTGTAATTTTGTTTCGTATTGTGTATATCGGGAATCAATTGTAAACTATACAATTCTGTACACGATCAAACAACACAAATTAAACTCTTCTCCGCCCTTATTAATGCTTTAGATGTACCCACGCTTGGTGTGACGCCGCGATAAAAAATTATGGCGCTGCAAAACGCACATACTTCGGAAATCACAGGATATGACGACAGTTATGATTAAGATGATACATCTCAAATAGTGAAAGTACAGTATCATGATTAAACATAACAGTACTTTTTTTTTTTTTGTTGGATAACGATTAAATATTTGTGCCTACCTACGTGTTAATTTTATTGTTTGTGAATTAAATTTATTACACCGAAACGGGACTCACTCGTTTTATTACAAAAAAAGAAAAAAAGGTATTAACGTGCTTTTGAATTTTTCCTAAACCCATCGAATCGAACACACCGGGTAATAACGAAGAACCGATTGTATGGTTATAAAAGTGTTCACTTTTCCGCCGTCTTTATGCGTACGAATGCTTCGGAGAGTGTAATCTAAATCGTTTATACGTAAACATTAGCAATGTTTAGGTAAATAATTGTTTTTCGTGTGATAATCTTGGAAATTAAATGTTACTGGGTTAACACGAAAAAAAAAAAGTGATCAGTTATAATACAACTATAATAATATAGTATATAAATATATACTGTAGGCCGAAAAAAAAAAAAGGAATCTCAAATAATGAAAAAGATAACTACTTGGAATTCGTACTCGGACGATTAAAACGTACGAATCGATCGGATTATTTTTTCCATATTCGTAATCATCAATTTTTTTTCTTTTTCTCCGTGCCGAGCGGTAGTTCTAAACCGTACCCGCGTTGCAACGACGGCAACCGCGTTAACCGTATTTTTCGACGATGTTTCGTTCGCGACGGTAATGCAGAGGACCGTCGGGGGGGGGGAGGATCATCGCGGTGAACATATTTTCTTAGCAAGCACCGCGTGTCCACGTACGCGCGTATTCGTTTTCGCTGGCCCGACTCAAACGTTTACTCACGCCTAGGCGAACCAAAGTTGTGCCGCCCCTTACGTGTAAATAGTACATCGAATATTTATTCCATATGAGCAACACTAAAGTAGACTTTATCCTGAACTAATCACGTATGTTTATGTATAGTCAACAATTGATTAGATCAATACGTTTGTAACGACAAGTAAACCACTGGCAACAGAACAAAACGATTTACAGTCATATTTTTTACCACACATCGTTTTATACGAGTAGCTACCGGGAACGGTAGTATTTTTTCGAAAACGATTTACACTCTAAGAATGATCGACGCCGCCTACCCCTTCGGCCGGGGTGTGCGCGTCTCGGCCGATCGCGCGAAATCACATGAACGGACTCGACGTTCGTCGGTGGCGAACGCGTGGAAAAAACGAACGAGTGCGCGTGAAACGCGGAACGGGACGGTTTACGACGGTTTTCCTGTACCGTTTGCTGTTGTTCGGTTTTTGTCCCTGTCCGGTGCGCGTAATGCAATACGTCCGCCCGTGGACGTTTTACACGCGTAACGCGCGCGCATTGTGGATCGGCGTGGTAAAATGTTCGTTGTTCGTTCTACGGTTGCCGGGGCGGGAAAAAAAAATGACCTGCCGAACAAAGCGGCCGACGACCGGTCGACCGGAGAACCGAAGATGAGTCATCGAGCACGGCAAAACGGAGCAACAGGTCCGTGCACGTTCGTCGGCCGAAACCTATTGAAAAGCGGAATCAGGAAATCGGCCAATCGCGGCCCGTCATTGTTATTGTTCGTATTACCGTCGAGTGTGTTGTACAACGGCCCGACGAGGACCGAATCGCGCGCACGACAACCGCGCACGTTGTCCGCGTCGCAAAGGATACACTCCACAGCGTTCGGTACTGGATAAGGGTTCGTACGCCGACGTGAACAATTTAGAACAAATCGTTTCACGCGGTACTCGTACACGCGTCGGTTTTGGTAACGTTGGCGGTTTTTTAAATTTTTTTTTTTTTTTTTCACGCGATGTAATTTTCCGTGTGCGGCTACAAACAATCAGCATTTCTCTCGGTACGGCGTTCGATGGTTTAGTTTTGACCGTGCGCGTCCGAGGTGCAAGGTGGTCCGTACGGCAGCCATACGATGTTTCAACGGTTTAGACGAATTCGAGCGTATGAAATACGTAGTCAATAGGACATTACTAACTTGAACTCGAATCCCGTACGCCTTTTCATCGGTCGATATTACGGTCTACGAAATGAAAAAATACCGTGATGCCGGTATCTTTAGGAGAAAACAAATCGATAAAAATTATAATGAATTACGTCACTGGAAAAAACCAACAACCTACATATGTATGTATTAATTTCAAACACCAGTTTTTTTAGAGGATTTGTGTATGATTATAGAAGTTTTACACTTAAACGAGAATAGATAATTTAAGTACAACACACTATCCCATACGTACACATATACCTAGAAGTACATTAACATCGCACAAAGATTACTAATATTTATTACGCATGAAATCGTATGTTATTAAATTAGTAATATTCGTATGAAAACGACTTGATTATTTTTTTTTTTATTTTTGCTAATTACCTCGGTATTTGAGTTGTAGAAAGGAAAATTAATTACACACGAAAAGAAACAACTTAGCGTATTTAACGAAAAAATAATTTTGTTGAACGTTAAAAAAAATATGATTTAGAATTATTTCACATCGATACAATTGTCCATAATCGTTTAAAGCGTACGTGTAAAATTGATTTACGATATAATTCCAGTGGAAACAATAGTTATAAAAACTTTCCGTGAGTCCTGCAACAGAGACGTCATCCGCATCGACAATGAAAATGATAATCAGCAATTCGCTGCTCCGTGTGCGCAAAAATAAAAATATAGGTTTTCAGTTAGTCGTCGAGTTATCGGTGTTAAGAAAACAGATTACGTCAAAAATCGTAACTGATGATTCACATAACTGTTTCCGTTTTATTTTTTCGCGTCTCCGTTACGAACGCGTGGTGTCGACGATGCTAATCAACTCGCGGTCCACCGGATCGATCGCATCGGTCAAACGAAATTTAACGCTAAACATCGAACCGTTTCCGAGTAGTGTTACACGTATTACAATAGCATAAACCCACGCGCTCGTAATGTAACGACAGGATATCATAACGCGGTGAAATATTCGTGTCTCGGAGCCGGTCGGGCCGCTGTGCACGGCATAATTTATGGTTTCGATCGGAAACAATACCGATTTACCGTGGACGCGTCATGCCGAAGACACTTCGTCGGTCCGTATCGACTCGGTAAATCTAACGGATACATATCCTTTTTAATTTTTTCCAGCACGACATTTGCCGACGGGTTTCCGACGTTTCTCGTCGAGGATAGGCCACCAAACTCGCAGGCAGCCGTCGGTTAGGCAAGCACACGAGCACGGCCGTCGATGTTGTCGATCACGTTGATTTATTCCTGTTCGGGTTTCGGCGGTTTGCACACGGCCGCGGCGGCTCACTCGTAATACACTCATTCGTAACGTTTTACATAATAATCGTGGCGTTTTTACGGTTTCGTCCACGAGTCGACACGAGATTCGATCCGTTTCCCGACGCAATGCGGTCGGTAACGCGACCAGGAGGAAGTCCGCAGTGACCGCATTCGGAACGAGACGTTTTTCGGTTAGTCGCCGTGCATCCGATGAGTAATAAGTGAAAAGCTATAATTAAGTTATTATTGGTTATTATTTAGTCGTAATAAATGATAAGTGCGTTCGAGTGCTTACAGGTGGTGATCGGCGCGGAACGTAAACAAAATTCTTCGGAGGTAAAATCGTAGAAAAAAAAACCTCGATCGTTTTAATTCGATCGAGACAATACCAATCGAATCGCCGCAGGTTTCTCAAACAAACGTTTGGTGTCGCACGAACCCAAATTTTTCGGTGACGCAACCGAGTACGCGAGTCAGCTGATAATCTGGTTGTTATAAAAATAACGGGTAAACGGCGTGGAAGTCGGTATCGACCGCGATTTCGGTCAAGGTCGTGGTATTGGAAACTGAAAACGATTCCGGCATTATTCGTCGGAATCAACGATGACTCATATTGCATGCAGCGCACGCGTTCCTCTTTTCCTTTCTGCTGCCGCCGAGAAACGCAGAAATGCGTTAACGTCGGAATCGTACTAGATATTATTGTGACGAAATGAAATCCGTCCCCGTGAATGGTTACGCAACGCAGTCAGTGGCGCAACCAGCATTGTTTTTCAAAGTGGGGGGGGTTGTGAATTTGGAAAAAATAAGCATTTTCTGCAGGTGTTTGGTAAGGATAAGGAAGTAAAATGAAGTTAAGTTTATAAGTAAAATATTTAAATTACAAATTAAACTGTTTAACTTCTATTTCATATTGTGATACCACAGAAAAAAAAATTATACAATCGACTATCGAGAAATCGTAGAAGCAAGGTTATTGATGTTATTGATGTTTTAAAGTTGAACGGAACGTTACAAAACGTTCCATATTGTCATGATATTATTGTTATTAATTATAATACGAATAATATTCATAATTCATATCAATCAGCCATTTCGCGTCTTCAATATAAACCATTTTTTTCCTACGTAGAATTTCTAAAAACAGCAGATAATTTTTTTTTGGGGGGGGGTTACAACCCACTTCTTATAGTACTACTGAACGCAGTTGATTCGATCTTGATTTGATCTTTAACCGCTTGGTGGTGGGCATTTATTTTTTATTTTAATTTTTCGTCAAATTGATACGCAGCACCTCATGGCTCGCCGGTGTAATTTGCAAACGCGCCGAAAACAATTTTAATACAATAGGTTATTATTTCGTTTACCACGAAACTAATACGGTCGGTTCGTATACGGCGATAAACAACGAGAGATAAAATAAAATAATTCATAATTTAATTTGTCAGGTATAAAAAAGACGATAAGTGAGCTGTGTACATATATTTTCTCTCTCTCTCTCTCTTGGAACAAAGATAATATTCGGATTTACACAGTTTCGGGATTCGTATTGCGAACAAATGATTTTATATGGTATACTATCGTTATGTCTGACGAAAATAGGTTTAGCATTATTATTTTTCTGTGACAAAATAAATGCAGTAAATCTCTTCAATGTCACTTGAAAATGATTTGTGTCTCTTTTAACAACGATGTTGAAAAACGTATTTCTACTGAAGGCGATTCGAACGCACTAAAATCGAAATTAATCTGTAGGAAAAATATAATGGGTTAAGACTAAAAAACAGTTGAAAATTTTAAAAAACTAATGTTAAAACAATATATATTAATATTTATTATACAGCTGACATTTTATCATTCGACATGTGCCTATTAGTTCCAATAAAAAAACGCAATGATGAAATAAAAAATATGGGAAACAATAATTAATCATCAACGAATAGTATATTTTCTAAATAACACTTAAAAAATGCTGTACATCATATTTCATGCGTTAAACAAATAATATTTAGATGTCGTAAATTTAAAAACCATAAAAACGATTGGACCCCAACGTGATATTATACATTTTCAAACCGCAACGAACACAGAATTCTAGCCTAATGACGACGACAAGATGCCCATTAGATTATCATAAAAATAATTTTACAACACGGTCGGTTGAAAGCGACAGAATTTTTAAACCGTCTGCGCGGTAAAGAAATTTTATTATTCACAACAACAATTTAAACGTTTTAAACGTAAAACAACCGATTTCGTTTCATATACGATTTAATGATATCGTAAATTATATTAATAACCACCTGTAATGTTTTGACGGTATAAAGTATATGCTATTACGCGTAATGTCCGAATCGTTCAAATATAAAACGTAAATAAAATAAAAACAGCATTAATTCTTTTTAACGACGCAAGCACGTACGACCGCCGCCGCACCGGTGTTCCTGCAGCGTTCGAGAAACTATTATTACATGTACTCGGTCCGTACTCGTTCTGTGCCGATAAATAATAAACCCGGGAAACGTTTTCCTAGCGAACTCGTGGGTAAAAAAAAAAAAAAAAACGAGTACCGGAGCGACCGATCCCGACCGACCGTATCGGTTTGAATAATTAATAGCGATCACCGAAATAATCATAATTTTTTTTTAACCGTGATATTATCCCGCGTTGTAATTAAACAATTAACGAAAACGTTAACCGTGCACGGCCGCGGTACACAGCTGGAAGTTCAGTAATTACTATGCGGATCGCGAAACAACCGGCAGAGCTTATTTCGCTATTTGATAGTATAACAAAGTTGAAGAGCTAATACCGTTCGAATGTCATCGTGCGGAACAGTGCACGAAAATTTGGTTATCGTCCAGAAACGATTGTCTCACTGAACATGTTACGGCCTGGCCATAACGTTGATCGTCATATCGTAGCACAGCACTCCCGTGCACGATATCATAAACCACGGGATTCGCGGCCGTTACATGTTACGATGACATATCCAAATGTTTTGGAACGCTTCCATAGCACAACTGTACAAAGTCCAGCTTAGTCATCGTCCCTTTCCCGTCGGCCGTCGTTGACTTCGCGCACGCAGTGCACATAATGTCCGTCATTCGATGTCGGGGCAATCACAGACGGGGGCGTCAAAACGGAATTATACGAGCGGGTCCGGGAGTCATTGGTTTTTACGAGCAACAGCCCGGACACTGGATACTCGTCCCGTCCCTACCCCTACCGATTCCGCCCGGCCTCGCCGCCGTCGCCGCCGCCGCCTACCCCGTGCCGAACATATCGTTTTCCGAATTCATTTTCACCCTATGTATACACATTATTATTATACTCTCGAGTGTGTTGGTGCGAGTATAATATGATATTTGTGTTGTCGTACACCCACACACACACGTATGCGATAAACTCGGCGCCACAGCTATAGTGCGCTGTCGCTGACAACTGAGATTGGTCTGCCAAATTAAAAAAAAAAAAAAAAGGGCAACCGAAGAGATTCTCCTTACCTAATCGAATGTTGTTGTACCGATGCGATGAACGAATTTTGCCGGCAACACTTTCCTGGTGTTCGTCGGCGGACGACAGTACGAAAACTGTTATCGTTACGAAGCAAACGCGTCCGACATCGATATCATTACACTTATTACACGTGTTTTCGGTCATGAATTGTCGAACGTAGTGCATTAAAACCAGGTCGTGTGCAAGTGTTTATAGCAATGCTATCGGTTACGACGTTCAGCAATACGGATCGTTCGGACCAACCATTAAATGTATAATGTGAATACACCATTAGAAATGTTTAATCATCATTCGGTTAAACAATCGGTGCGTACTACGTTCTATGTATTTTCCGTGTAAAGCGCAACGCGCGCGCTGTTGTGATGTTAAAATACTATGAAAATTGAAATTATAAATCTGCAGTGTAGTTCAAACACGCGATAGGTCGCATGTACGAATATGATAATATCGTCTGAATGCGCGCGCGATGCTCAACTGATTTCTGCCGGACTGGACTGCAGTGGTAATAAAATAATACCTGTACATATATGTATACATCTTAATTATTTTCGTGTTGAATTACACATAATGAAGTAATTGTTATGGTATACCAATTATGACGGTTTATAACACTCTGCAGCCAGAGGTGGACGGCGGGCAGACGGCGGGCAGACGGCTAATTATCAGTATTTTTCGCGATGTAATAAAAATAGTAGGTACACACATATATTATAATACCGTAATTATATCGTATGACGTGGGTTGTTCGCAATGCTAATTATTTTGGTTCTATTTTTCTTTGTTGAACAATCGTGTATTCCGAAAAAAAAAAGAAAAAATAATATAATATCTTACGGAGTGTATGCGTGGATTTCTATATGGACATAATACATAATTATGCGTGTACATATACGTGTAATATATTCGTATTCCGTACATTGTTGCGGTTTGTCGTGATTTTTATGCGCAAACGTTTTTCCTGAGATTTGCAAGCCTATAAATAATGGTTCGCGGTACGCTCGTTTCCAATCGTCTGGACGAAACGCGCCGTAGTCGTTTTTGCTAATAATTACAATGATTTGTTGAACTTTTAAACTCGGCGAAACGCAGCAGTAGTTTTGTATGTATGTTGTTAGCATGACGGTTAATACTGATGTACGACTCTACATATAATAATAATCGTACGCCGTACGCGCTCGCGTTTACTGCACGTAAATGGCAGTGGCGTATCCAGGGGTGGTTAGGGGTTGATAACTCAAAAATTTTTAATGTACGATTATCGACTACTGATTAT
Source organism: Sipha flava (assembly GCF_003268045.1). Classification (NCBI taxonomy): domain Eukaryota; kingdom Metazoa; phylum Arthropoda; class Insecta; order Hemiptera; family Aphididae; genus Sipha; species Sipha flava. The sequence continues at coordinate 490,180 of NW_020272939.1, forward strand.
GATAAAAACACACAAAATTCAAAAAAAATGTAATGTTACTTGTTTCTAACCCCCTCCCCCCCAAAAAAAAAAAATCTGAATACGCCACTGAATGGTACACACATGTAAGAAATTCCAACCTGTACGTCCATCGATTCGTGTAACCTGCGATGCATTTCGTTTTAATACTATCCGCACACGAATCACCGTTGATGATGCGCAAACGTACTCGATTGTTTTCGCATAAGGTTCACCGGTAACAGCACTGATCGTCTCTGCAGCGTTCTTTTCACTTCTAAATTCTCTCGACGTTCTCTCACACAACACTCGACGAGTACTGAGTGTCCATAGCCGTCACCCTTTCCACTATACCGTTCGTCATCAATTCCGATCCGCTTTTCAATAAAAAGAAAAATAATACTAATAACACCGCTGACGTCTTCGGTTACACGCGTTTCATCGGATTTCAATTGGACGCGAATAATAGAACTGTGCATAATCTTATAAATGATAAAATCTTGAATTCTGCGCATAGATAAATCATGCGCTTAAATCACGAGCAGTTAAAAATTGCAAGAATATACGCGTTGCATGATTATGTGTTTAAAAAATGTTTGTATGTTTGCATCTCGAATGAACTGTATCAGGGGCGGCCAAACGGTCGATCGCGGACGATTTCAGAGTCGATCATGTTAGAATTTATTTTTAGGCCACGTGCACAACAATTAATCGTGGTGGTTATGAACAAATTGTCGATAAGTTTTACCTGTAAAGTTTTTATCTTTTATTCTGGTTTATAAAAAATGTTTGCCAAAAAAGTCGATCTTCAAAGGTGAAGTATATTTTCAGTAGATCGTGACCAAAAAAAGTTTGGCCGCCTCTGAACTATGTAGTTTAAATAGTTTCGTTTCGCCATACCGATAATAATATATGCTCCGACGTTTAATGTAAACTACTAAATTATTTACCAAGTCTACAGTCCTATTTACGACGCACAACATTACTTTTTTAAGGCTATTTTGTTGTTTTTTTTTTTTTGTAATTTATTATCAAAAACCAAAACATACATTTCCGACCGTAAACGAGAAAAAACACAAAAATACGTTTATAAATCATTAAAATATCTTGGAACAGAACCGTTGGAATATGCAAAAATATGCAAAATTAAATATCATAATATTCCATTTCACCGCATTTCGAAACGGGGGTTTTTACCATCGCTCTTGGAACGTTCGGTACCCGGCGTAGAAACGTTTCAAGTTTCGGTGGTGAACGGTCAGATGTACGTAACTATTATTACGATGAAAGACAATCATATCCGCCGATGATCGTCAATCCGCAGGCTTTCGTGGACGCCGTCGATTCGGCGCGGCGTTTCACAATACCAATAATTTATTATTTCGCGTCGTTCGCGCTGCGCAACATCAGAACATTATAAACCACACCGATCGTTGTTATTTATTAATATTAAACGACGCAAAACCCGTACACGTGCACGTGTCCCCGTAGGGTTATCCCGTAGCCGTATTATTACGAGTATTAAAGCTGATATCGTAATTTTTCCGTTCGCCGCTCGAAGAATACGATCGCGAGCGAAACGATTTTGCCAACGTGTTTTCCTCCGAGAGATTCGGTTTGCGCAGAAACCAGTTTGTTCGCGCGAATCGATCCACGATTAAAACACAGGCACTCGCGGTCCGGTGATTTATATTCCGACCACGTTTTGAAATTCCGACTAACGTCGGGTTCGAACGGACGGTTTTGTTTGCCTCTCCGAGGTTGGCGTTTCGTCGCAAGATCACGGTTACCAAACGACGGTACGCATCGCGTTGTTCTACGATTTGTTTACCGTGCAGATATAAATCCTGTACCGGTCGCGATCTCGGAAATTACTGCAACGGCGTGCGGGTTAGTCGTCAAGGTTTGAGCCGTTTCGACGAGTGCAACAATTAAACGCAGCCCCGTCCCGCGTATTGTTAACGTGGCAATCGCCGAATTCCGTCCCGGGTTGCTGAAAATGACCGAATTCCGTCCCGGAGGCGGAGCAACTATGTCCGAATTCCGTCCCGACTAGTCTTGGACGGTATTAATATAAGTTCAATTTTATAGAACTTCAAGAGGCTTCACCTGACATCACGCGTATCGTTTTTTTTGTATTATCGCAATTATTCGCAATAAAAACGTAAACGATTTATATACTACGTATTGTGTATACCAAAGTCAGGTGTCGTCTAAGTTTTCACCAGCCTATTTCAAATCTAAAAAATAATAATTAAAAAAAAAAAAAATAATTTAAATACTAATTACACATAACATATATTATACTTATACTCTTAAATTTATTAAAATACTTATATGACTGTCATATTTATACATAAATGGCATATACTGTAAGTGGAGTTTTTCTTGCTCCGTATGTCAATAATAAATAAATAAGGCTGGAGAAAAAATGTGAAGGAAAATATTACTGCCAAATATATCATAGTTACAGGAGGTAGTAGGACGGAATTCGGTCTTCAGTTATGGAACCATAGGGGGCCCGGGACGGAATTCGGTACCAGCCGTTAACGTATATTTTGTTGCACTCGTATCACGTGCGCGGCTGCAGATGGGCCGTCCACAACATAACGCACGTCACAACACGAACCGTTCGCCAACGCGATACGATTGCGGTTCGTCAAATCTACCGGTCGGTCGGCGGTGCGATTGGTGTTCTCGTAGCATGGTACCCTCGCGCGCCGTACGCGTGTGACCCTTCTGCGGCGGACGCGATGATAATAATATTAATCAATCGTCGTCACGGAACGCGTACGTCCGAGAAACAGCGCGCCGAGACAAGTTAAAAGTTCGCACGATGCGCGTTCGTTCGACAGTCGATCACTACAATGCGCACCTCTCGTTATCCATCAATCCGTCCGTACAAGTATGCGGCCGTACTTGTGCATCACGATAATATGACGTATTGCGCCTGCTGTTAATGTTAATATTGTCATTATTGTTTCACCCTTCGGGCCGACCTGCGGCGCGGGCACAACGCTTTTGTTTCGATATGCAAATGTCCGCGAACAATCGCAGTGCATGTTTTGAAACGCGCGCGCCCGCGAAAAGGTGTCATCGTCGTCTAGCCGTTGCGTTTATTTACATAATCCAACACGCACACACGTGCACATTAAATCAATAGCTGGTCGTTAACGCGCGCTCATCTCATTAAGCGGAAAGGCCGGGACGATTTTTTTTCTCACGATTCCGACGTGTGCGTTTTCGGTTTTTTTTTTTTTTCCCCGTTCGAGACTTCTCGTCATCGTCGACGACCTCCTGACAGCGGGGTGCGCGCGACTCGTACCCGTACAACAACGTACACCGAACATAATTTTCTAGACAATTTCCGATTGTCAGTCGGTTTGTTTTTCAATCGTTCCGATAACGATGACGGCGGAAATAATTATGATAATTATTATAAAACGCTCCGCGCGCCGTTGCAGAGCAACGTTTCTCCCCGACGCAGCTGTCACAATCGTAGTTGTACACGAAAAATCAGCGTATTGTTTGAACGCGTAATGTCGGAGCGAGTCCCATCGTCGAGCGCCGAGCAATTAAGACAAAGGATGCGTAAACGATAACTTTTTACGATTCGTGTGCGTACAGAAAGAAAAAAAAACCGAAGAAAAAATAACGATAAATGGAAAAGGAAAAAAAAAAAAATCAGAAAGCCGCAGACTAGACGCCAAACCCGTACCTCCTCCGTAGCACATATAGTGTACACGCATGCGATGTATGTGGGGATATAAACGCGGACGGGGTGACGCCACTGTTATTTTATTTTGTTTTTTTATTTGTATTTTTCTGAAGCCTGTCTGTCCCGAACGCAGGTCTCAGGTAGGTGACCATTAATGATGTCAATAGTGCGTGTACACGGCGAGGAAATAGCGAAACGATTATGAAGGATAGGGGAATAATAAGTCGAGGCGCACGTGCAAACCGTTGACCTCGGTTTTAACGTTCAACGAAAACATCTATCTGAACGTCGATTACGACGCGTATAATACTGAAAACCCTTCGACAGGTGAAAACCAATAGGAAATCGATGTTTTAAAACTATTGTGTAAACACGGTATTGTATCATACAGACGCGTTGTTACGCGGTTAGGTATGATTCGCAAGTGTATTAACGCTTAAGTAATCACTAATCTGTTGCTAAAGAATTGCACGTATTAAGAAAATGTACACGAATTGTTTGTACTAGAAATCGAAACATTTATCGAACATTAGATATGGTGTTCACAAGACGTATACTGAATTACATCATGTGCGTACGTGTGTGTACATAACGAGGGCAAATGTAAACTGGGCCCGCGATTACGTTTCTTGTTGTAAATTCGGCCCCGAAAATTGTAGTTAATAAAGTAGATAGATTGTAAACTCGGCCCGGAAATTTCAAGTAATAAAAAAGTTCGGTTGTAATCTCGGCTCGATAATATATACAGGTGAAATAAAACGGCGATGTATAAACCGAAAATTTACAGATTTTTTAAAAACGTTTGGAATAAATAATGATATTACGGAGAAAAATGATGATCATCTGCATGAACTTATCAGTGACCAAGTACTACAACGACAATGTGTTACCACCGTGGCCAAACGCAAAGGAACTGAGGATATCTATAGTAGGCGAAACAAAATTTTTTGTAGTGCAGTAAACAATGTACCTGACGCGCAAGATCTACAAGTAAGTGATATTCGGTATGTTAAAAGGAATATATACAACGCCTCCTCGTGGTGTCCTCCGGGTAATGCTAAATAGTTCTCAAAAATATTATAAGAAAATTATATGTACATTTTTATCCGGGCCGGGTTTACACCTAAATTATTTTTACCTCAAAAAACACGGACCGAATTAACAATAGACCTTTTGAACATTTTTTTTCCTCGGGCCGAGTGTACAATCGCCCCATTACAATAATAATGATTTAAAAACATAATATTGTACACGAGTTATCTTCAGTGGAGAGACGCTTAAAGATACAAACCACCTATATTACTGTCCAGCCAGTTTTAATTTTACGATCCTCGGTATAACTATACCGTAGCTATAATAACGTCTTGTCAAGTCAACTCCTGTTTTTACTTAAGAATTTAGTTATATATGAGCTATAAAAATGAAAAAAGGTATAAATCACAGGGCATATATTTTACTTGGGTTAGGTTACAATACTTCTTTTGCGTTGATTCAATTTCAATACAAATATGCACTATGTAATGTTGCGTTAAATTAAACACTATGCATCAACTTGATAAGTGTAACCGAAACAAAATCAATTTGTTATTCTATCGTTTAGACGGCAAGAATATCAGTAAAGAAATCAACACATTTAAAATTATAAACAAGATGCAAGACATTTTTATTTAAATTCACTACTCATAGGGATGAAAAATCTAAAATAAATTGTTATTTAAATACTTATTAACCAATTTGAGTAGAGGTTTCCCACACTTGTGAGTATCCCTAGTGTCTCCTTCCTCGTGTACTTCTATGTTTTGGTTTTACATTCATATTTAATTTAATTTATTTATTACCCATAAAAAAGGAATTACAGATTGTCAATACTCTACATTTTAAATAAAAAATGAATGATCAAATAACAAAATTACATCTTGCATTCCAACGAAATACACATCGTCGAAGGCTTATACATACACTATTATTCACAATTGTTCAGAGGTGTAAGACGATTTTTTTTCGTTTTTATCGTTACACCAATTTACGTTCTACTTCAACCTAATACTGTAAACTGTACACAATTATTTATACGATTCTACACGCAGCATATAAAGTTTTTACGTTTAAATAACAGTACTCATTTGAACCGAAGAAGTTTTTTATACAAAACCATCTTACTATGTAGTAAATAATTGTAACCAGACTGAACATATTTTATACAGTCACTTAATCATAACACTCTTATTCGACGATATTTTATGATGGAACCAAAGTCGAATTTATGTGCGTACAATTGTCGGTCGATGAGCAATTATTTCGATTCCTTGAAACACACGCAGAGCGTCCGTGAACCTAGACCATAGACACACGTAAGCCCTTGTATCAACACTTTTTAACTGTTGGACGCCAATAATTCTTATTATCGAGAAACTGTATCGTTTTTAATAATTGCGATATACCCAAGGTTCAATTGGGTAGGCACGATTTTCTTTTTTTTTTGTCGCTTGCGTTGTACGCCGTTTCTCAAACCGACCTCTGAGCTTTTACTCAATAATACTTGTTCGTAGTACTATCGTATGTTCGCTAACATTTATTCGCTCATAGTTCTGGATACAATTTTTTTTTTTTTACAATATTTATTTTATGCGCAGCTTTAACGGTGACCACGACTTTTTGATTACGTTATGTGCTACCTAACCTATAGGTTATAAACACTCCAAATCATATACCTATAAGTCTATATTTCCATATTCTTCACTGGTATGATCACAATGATCATTGTCGAATATAACAATAAAATTAATTCTCGATCACGCACACACAACACGTGCATTACCTCTTAAAGTTTGGCACGTGAAAAACCACAATGTCATTTGGAAATCATCACTCTTATGACTTCCGTTGACTATAAACTATATTCTAATAAACTTAATTTTGGTTGTTTTTGGTATTTTGTCGTGTTGTACGAAAAATCAATCGAATTTGTTTGAATTTGGTCCCCGGGAACGGCGTTACGCATCCATTCGTCGACGGGTCTCGTCTATTTCCCGTTTCCCGCGAAAACCGCCGGGAAAACGTGTCTTCTGTGTCGCTCGAAGTTCGATAACCAGATTATGACGAAACGACGTCGGCCGAGGACAACGGGGCTGTTTTGTAATGCATTATATTACCATCGGATCTTTTGTTGTCACCTGGGCCCCATCCAAACGGATATAATCCTTAATTAATTAGCGGCCACCGATACGAACCCGCGAGGCACCCCGCCGATAACACTGCGGGGACCCGCGCGCTCTTATATAATATTGGTACTGCAGTCTCTGTGAATGTCTCGGCGGTTTGACGCAACAATAAACTCGTTATTTATAACGAAAAAAAAAAAAAAAAAAAAAGAATAAATAAATAGATTTTCACAATATTAATGTACGCGTGCGTATATATACACGCTAACAAACGAAACGTGACATCAACTGTCCTACGGGCTCGTATTTTTATTCTTCCTTTCTTTTTTTTTTTTTTTTTTTATCGTCAGCAGTTATTAAAATCATGCGCACATCGGACGAGCGGGAAAAACGTCCGCGAGAGAAGTACATACACATTTCATCAATCGAACGTCGTTATATTATTATATTGATGATAAATGACTGACAAACCAGTATACTAACCGAATAATACACCGCCGGGATGACGGTACACAATAGCGGTGAAAATGCAAACAAGTTTATACCGTCGTCGTCGCAATTGCAGTACAGCCGAACTGCAAATCGAGGGTTTCGATACACACACACACACACACACACACACACACACACGTACACATATTTATATTGATAGAAATATCATTTAACTCGAGCGGCGGGCGTACGTTCTGTGAAAACCACGCACTCCACTTCTGAGCCCTCCTGGGAAGTAATTTTTTACTCGGTAAACACGGCGTACAATATGGTTATGAACGCGCGCGTTTACATACGTACTTAGAAAATACATACTGCACGTATATCATGCAATAGACTTTTCCGATATCGTAGTATTAAATTTGTTTAAGGACGTACGTAAGCCCTCGTTCGCGATAAATCTCAAGTTCTCAAACATCCCGCTGCGGTACGCCGGCTTTTGTAAAAAATCAGTAAAGCACGTTAACAGTACGTTGTAATATATCTTCATTCAGAGACGTGCTGAAGAAGAGGTCGGAGAGTTAAACCTCTTCCTCCTCCCCAACCCTAATTCTTAACAAATATTTAAAAATTTAGTACAATTTAAGTTCGATTTCATAAACTTCCGCCGAGGTTATTTTATTACATAAGCGATTGCGTTCGTTGATAAGATTACGGATGTATATCAACTATTGTATTTGCCTGTCGAATGATGATTATTAAACTTCTCTTTAAAAAAAAAAAAAAAGAATAATTATGTCCACGACTATGTTCGTGTCGTCATTGGTTAAACATTACAACGGATTGTTTACCCGAAACCGAATGAAACTAGTTCGTAGGTGTGAGATCGTATACCGTACGGTATCTGCATTTTATGTACTATTATGTCCTAATGAAGTAACACTATACATCATTTAATTTCACGAGGAACGCAATACTTGGCATTTCTGCGCGGAGACACTGCGCCGCAAAATAAAGTAGAAAATCGCATGATCTGCAAAATCACCAATAACAATTGGTGATTGAAATTAGTTACCGTAACCCACGAGGGTGTACACGCGTAGTATTTTGTATGCCGTTCGATTAGTTCTCGTCCGTCTATGCTCGGATAAAACTAACGTGGGCCAAATCAAAACGGTCCGATGTGTCTTCTGTAATGTGATACCAAAAAGGCTAACGAGTGTTTCGTTACGTTCGTAGTGATAAAATCAAGGAAACGGAATCAAGGGATATTATTGCGTTACATTATTAGGCTTCCTTGTTCGTGTTCTATCGAATGACCGGGATTGCTCTGGTAGGCGCACAATATTACGATATTATGTCCAGCCATACTCTCGGCGCGCTGTACAATATCCGATCCGTCATTAAGATGTTATCGCGAACGGTACATTAATATGTGTGTATTTAAACGGCCGGACGACCATTCATCAACCTATCTGTTATTGATGTAATCTCTGCGACAGGTATAACTATTGGAGGAAAGCACGTTATTAAACATTCGTTTATTACAATTTCTTTTTCTCATCTCCAACACAATAACTCCTTGGTACGTCGTTTGTCTTCCGCGGTGACAGGTGCGCCGCTTGTTCTCGTTAAAAATGAACTGTGCCCGAAAACGATCGGAGTACAATATAATAATAATATTGTTTTTTTTGGCTTTAAGCGTGGCGTCCGTTTTCCATTCGAACGTTTCGGATTTTTAGGATTTATTTGATTTTTATCGGTATTGAGTACCAGATGAAATCGAAACTAGAATATGCTCGTGACGGGGAATTGGAAAATGGTCCTGGTTTTAATTATTTTTATTTATTCTTCCGTTCAACTGTGCAACAAATATTATTATTAAAATTCATTAGCATTTATTTAAGAAAACCATAGAAAAATGAGCACAACAAATTTATTCAAATCAAACAGATGAATTTGGCTTAGGTATTTCGATTTAATTTCAAGCTATACATTTTTGTACCACAAGACACACTTTGTGGCAAGTACATTCATCTTTTAAACTACAGATCTGTTTTAATTTCTTTTTGACGTAAAATATTCGTTGGTATTTCCCAATATGAAATTGTATAGGTACCCAATAGGACTTATAATACGAGTAAAATTAATTAAACATTATCACGTAACCTGACGTTGGTACTGATTAAATATTTTAATACATAATGTGTGATACACATCGTCTTTCGGTTTTCCAGTTGCTATAGATTAAATCTATCATATGTATGGATATTCACTCCTCCACATTAAATTCATCTTGACTGCGATTATGGGTTTTATAATAATTAAGCAAAAAAAATAAATTAAATAGTATATTTAAGAGATACTTATCAATAAATAATAATAATAATACGGAAAATTTTGAAATGATTAATGAATGTTTAAATTTAGATTAGTATAAAACAAATTTGTGCTTGAATAGTAATAATTTAAATTTATATTGAAATAAAGAACATTTCAATTTCATTGACAATTTACATTTAACATGCATTTAGAACAAGAAATATATCTATTCTCAGTATATTACAAATTTATTTGAATTCTACATGATAAGATTTTAAGTTTTTAGGCATCACAAATATGATTATCTTTATGTTCTTTGATGTATATTAATTACCTTAAATATTATTCATTTTAAAACTAGCCGACGACCTTGATCTACTTTTTCCAGTTTCATCAAAAAATAATTTCAATAAAAAGAATAAAAACAAAAATGATACACAACAGTCGAACATAGTTTATACGAGTACATTCATGCGTGGTTGAGTCATACGATTCTATTCAATGATACTTTTGTAATAATTATTTCTTGTTAAATGATTAGTGAAAACTTTTTAACAATTAAATGACGATTTACATTGTTTTTTTCGATGATTCAACCAAAATTATTCTCCGAAAAATATCTCTAATGGGAATCGAAAACCGTGAATATAGGTCAATAATAATTGATGTTGCGCAACTCGTAGTCAAAATGAATTAATGTAATAGAATGAAAAATTGTTGCTTGATTTATATTAATTTTATAGATGAACAAGTTTTCGAATTTTTAAACACAAAAATAAACGTACGACAATAAATTGTCGACCAATACCAATACCAATAGCTGCAACATTATCAGTATACACATGATCATATATCATTATCACATACGATTGGATTGTCTCGTAGAATATGCCGGCAAAAGCGACCGTACAACGAACACACGAACGTTTCGACTGCCCAACACGTTTCGGAACAAATAAACATACACTGCGGTGACTCGTGTAAATGTATTGTTTTTTTTTCCTGTACAAAACGTAACACTTACTACCGACGGTCGGTAAATGAACAGACCGACAGTTGGATTCGATTTTAACGATCCGATCGTGGACGTTCTCTGCGAGTGCCGTGCTGGTTTTACTAGGTGCGCATAAAAAGCGATACTTTTCAAAGATGTTTCGCGCGCGGCTCTCTCAAAGGGCACACATGGGATTTAATGGGGAGGAAGGGGGTTTCCGGGAAAAAAAAGCCGAAAAAAAAAGCGAGAGAAAAAGAGTCGTCGGACGAGGTGTGAAAATGAATTCGCGCGTCATGTCCACCGGATGAACCGGCGAAAACCAGGTGCGCGGTATCCACGTGCCCGCCACGTGACCGTCCGCCGCCGCGCAACCTTGGGCAAAGACCTACACCAACGTTTGTCCGGGTGTCGCGGTCCGCGTGCACGTCGTCCGTGACAACAGAACCACAAACCGCGGCGACCGGAGTACCGGTGGAGAGTAGAGGACCAGCAACTGACCAGACGGACGCGCGCACACGATCCTTTGGAATGCAATGTTTATTATGTTTCGTAAATAATAATAATAAACGAACGTAAGCGGTTGAACGTCGTACAACGCTGTGCACGTACGGAACGTAACGCGCTCGTAACGTCACCTCCTCCTGTTCCTGATCCTTCTCCTCCGCAGCAACGGAATCCGCCGTCGCGCAATCAACGAGACCCAGCTCGCGGTATCGGTCGATCACCTCATCTGGTTTGGTGGCTGGTATCGTGGTCCGAGCGAACGCGGTGATTTATAAAATATCCCAACTAATTCTGTCAGAACTGTGGAATGAATGAGAAAATGTAATGCGCTTTTTATAAAAAAAAAAAAAACGCACTAAACATTATCCGGTTTGGTCGATTAACGCTAGTTAATCGACGCTACGAGACATTTTCACGATTATATAAGTGTTCCGAACAAGTCTACTATAGAATCGAAAAGTAATAATAATAATAATACGTAATACTCAAGAAGAACGGTTGAAAGCATAGAATATTCCATACGACATAGCCACATTCACGTTTCCGTAACTCATATTATTTACGTATTATTACACCAATTATTGTCATACTAAACTTAAACGAATCGCGAGCCCAGCTAAAGTTAAATTTTCAGCCTAGCTTAAGCTTTATCCCGATATTCAAGTATAAAACAATACGGAAGATACGATTTCAAACCTATAGTCGTATCACATATAGTGTAGTGTTGTATATTTGCATAGTGTACTTTATATTTTTTTGATATGGATAAAATAATAATTTTGTCGGAAAGTGGCAAAGAATTGGCTCTAGAGAATTTTTACAGTTATAAATTAATTGTAGAACGAAAAAAGAAATTTTGAGATGGAGATGTAGCAATAGTGAATATTCAGCAATAACTTTCTCAGGGTTAGATAAACGTAATGCGGTTGAAACTTTTGGAAAACACAGTCATGTTCAAAATTCGATCGAGGAAATAGAAACTCACTTTTTGAGAGAAAATCATTAATTTAATATAGTGCAAATTTGAAATTTCGTAAGTTTTGTGCCTACGAAAAAATTATTGTATTATTGTTAACAATTTGATCACACCTGAAGCGAAATTTATCTACATTTACATTACCAGCACCGATTAGATGAAAACCAATTTTCAAAAAGTCTTGTGACGTTTACATACGCAGCAACGCGACGAAAGCTTGTTTGCGAGTAAATCACCTATGAGATTTTCGTGGTTGGGTGGGTCAAACGCAAACTACGTCCACTGAGGCTGAATTCGACTTTTTTTCTGCTATAATACGTTTATAACGTTTAACCAATGGTTACATGATTTGCTTTTATGGAACACAATACATTGCAATATCATAGTTTATATTCTGAAATCGTTAAAAGACCCTAGGCACGGCGGCTATTACTACCGCCGACACGAGCGTTACGAGTCGCCCCGTTTACGTGCGCGGTAATGGTCGACGGGCACGAACGACGGTTTTTGCGAGCGGACGCGAATTCGGTGAACAATTGTTTTCGATCGACGGGTATGTTTTACACGACGAACACTATCGCATAACGTAACGTGCATTTTTCGCCTAACCTAACCCAACGATTCGGTCGTACTGCGGCAGTGGCGTACATTCAATCTTGCTCCGGGGGTGAGGGGTGGAGGGTTAACAAAAATAATAGCTATTTTTTTTTTTTCGTTCACAGATAAGTAAGATAAATAACTGCTATAGATATTATTTTATACGACTTTTTTACCAGTTTACAGTTTACTTTTACATTACAGTAAATTAACAGCTATTATTGGAATATAAAAACAGCATAGTCAACAAACATTTTCAAACACTAATCAATACAATTATTTAATTATCATAATATTTGCATAGTTGTGTATTTTAAGTTCAAAGCGTAATAATAAAACTACGAATACATTACACGTCATCCATAGCAAAACAATTTTCTTTTTTTTTTGACCCTGGGGGGGGGGGGGGTTTGAACACGGAAACCCCTCCCGTATGTACGCCACTGTACTGCGGTGCATTACAATAAAACCAAACAAACGTGGGCGGTACCCCAAATCGAGTTCAGTGTACGGTCTGCGGTGATGATTTATCGGAGAAAAAAAATTTAATACGAATCGGCAACGGACAGCTTCACTTATGACAGCCTAGCACTAACGTCCCACACGTATATTATACGTTATTACGCGTACGGTTGAAACTTCCAAACGCAATGGCATTGGTAATAAACACTCGTGCGCGCATCAACGTAATCGATATCGGCGTAGGACGTGCGCCAACACGTGGCATTTTCATACGCATACATTTCGCGTACTTAACGTTAAACGATCACTGCGATCCCGGGTTATGGGAACGCGTTGTTTTCAAAGTTTTAATGTAAAAAAATGACATTTTCACGATTTTTTTCATCGTTGCATCTCGAGATACCCGTCCGTTGGGGTATCGCGAAATACGAACTAAAACGCACGTTGCTGTTGAAATAATAACTCAAGATAAATATGATTTCTGCAATAATCAGCGCACGGGCTACGTAGGCTGTTCTAGGCGACAACATTCATCGAGACGGTTTGGACTAAACGTCAAAAAAAAAAAAAGAATTAATAAATAGCCCCGTACCCATGCGGCGTACACGTCATTATGCGCAATCCATGCGAATATTTACATGCAGTATACATGAACATTTTCTATTATAAATACGAAGCGTGTTAAATTTACGTAATATTTATCAACAAAATTATTACTGTGAATAATCCAGTAGACTTCTTTAAAAATCGCAATATCTGCGGTCGTGATAAGTATGTTTTGGCCGTAACAACCGTAAAAACTTTTACAAAACTGTTTTGCTGTACACAACTATGTTGTTTTTTTCCGTATACATATATAACATATTACGTAGTTCTCTACGTACCCTCAGAACGAACGAGTCGCAAGTGCAAAACATGAACGGGCAAACGAAAAACGCGTTTTACCGCGATAGGTAAAAGATGTTTTGTACGTCGTTGCGGCGAGACGCGAACCGTCCGGAAATTCGACCCTAGAATTTTCCTGCGAAATATGTGTCATTCGGGTCACCAACGCCGACGGGTCTCGCGCGTCGTCATAACGAACCGGCGCGCGCCAGGAAATTCCTTTCGGATTACTCATTCGAAAGCTTTTCATTTCGTGTGCGATGTTTATCGCGCGATACGCATTCCGTACATCGTAATTACGCCTAGACCGGCGACACGGACAAATCGTCCGGTTTATGAGCACAGTTCATACACGTGTGTACAATGTTCACGAACGTAAATGTATAAATCGCTTTTGTTTTTTTCTTTTTTTTCTTCTTTTTTTTCCCTAGGAATTCGTCCGAACGAAAGACTCCGGGATTGGATGTTATTTCATCCCTTGTACGTACAACAATAATAACAATAATAAGCGACGCAATATTCTCCTCTGCTGCCGTCGCGCGCCCGGGGTGGTCGCGCAATATCCGGTTTGTTTACTCGCTTGTTTATCACCTGATAAGGACGACAAAGCCGCCGAAGGAACAACGGCCATCGTCCGCACGCCATCCCTTCTCCACACCCCCTACCGACCATCGTCCGGAACCATAACAGTAAAAAACAACGACCTTTGCCGCCCGCGCGCGTATTATTGTAATATGTAAAAGCGGAGAAATGAAATAAAGACCGCATGCGCTGGCGTCACACGGTCACCCGGCGACTTTTGTTTTTTTGCCCGTCGCATAAACCAGTGCGGAACGCTGTGTATGCACGCAACGCATAAACGTCCAAATATTTTTCCCGGGGTCCAAATCCCGGGACCGAAATTGCCTTGTATTATCCTCGAATCTCCTTACAGTCGTTTAGGTAAATTAAACTACGTCCCTATGCCGCGTGGTGCGGCAACAATCCCTTTCCGGAACGATTGTTCCCTATGCGCAGAGATTTGGATCTTAATTTAATTGAATATATTCGACCCCGCAGAAATTGTTCGACGTGTCAACTAAATCAACTCGATCACCGTTCGAAGCATATTACACATAAAAAGTATCTATATTTTTATTTATTTTTTTTTTTTATTAAAAACATTATCTTTGAGATATTTTGCCTAAAACGTAATTTGTTCCGTTTGCAACAAAATAAAATTCAATATCACTACATATACATAAGTGATGAACATTGAAAAATGTAATTTATTCATTGTATTCTAGTTTATTTTTAAACAAACAAAAGAAACAAAAAATTTAAATAATAACATTTAAAAAGAATTTTGGGATAATTGATAAAAATATATACCCTAATACAGCATTTATGTAACTTATTTCGTATATTGTCCATACAAATATTATAAAACAGACTAAATGATAAAATAAATATAAATTCAAAGTATACGTTTAAAATATCTGAATTGCATGCAGTGTACCCCCAAGTTTATTTATTATGCAATTATGTGTACAACTTAAACTTTATTTCTGACTTTTTTAATTTTTTTAAAAAAAAACGGATGAATAGAAATATGTTAGTTTTTTAAATTAAAATATTTCTATATCCGAATAAATGTTTTACCAAATTGAAGAAAGTGACACTGTAAATATTAAAGATTAAATAAAACGACTGTAGTTTAGGGTAATCAAATGAATATATTTTACATTTTTACATGGCATTTCAAATAAATAATAATATTATAAAATTTGGTGGAGTGTTTTTGATAATATACAATAATAAGAATAATATAGATGATAGTTCAATAGTTTATAACAATAGTCGGCAACCTTTTTGGACCCATGGACCACATTCACAAATTAAAAGAGCCAGACATTACACAAAATTGATATGATATTCAATTACATTTCCTAGTTTTGGAATTTAATGCGGGTTGTATAAACTTTATAATAACAAAATAAAATGTAAATATGGATTTATGGAAATTTTTGCTTGGATAAAAAAAATATTTCAGTCTAGAAACCAATCAGTTGTAACAACCATATCATATAGAGTTTAAGTCAAAAATAATACAAGTCAAAATCAATTTGAAGCTGTGCACATAAGTGCATGATAAATAAACTTGTGGGTTTACGACATACAATTTGAATAGGTCCCTCTAAGACGCCGCATGAAATTCGAACAGTTTTTTATTTTCATGCAATTCGGATACAGCTATCGAAAATCGTTTATCTCTCATTTTAATTTATGTCATCGATCGTCATTGTTTGAGTGAATAAATTATGTTCTGTTAACGACTTACACAAATTACAAAGTACCCACTCACAACAGATATTTCATTGAAAATATAGTCTTTATTATATTATACACATTGCACAAGCCCAGAACAAGGTATAAATAACATTCATTATAACTCATAAGCTATTTGTACAGATTTATTTTGATTAATTGTAAATAATTTAGGTTATTAAAACCAATATGTTTAGATTTTGCCAAGTTTAACTCAAAATTATTTTTAAACCACCAATTTATTATTATAAATATTTTATTATCTTGTTACATAATTTGTGAATATTTTTTTCATTTACGAGAATAACAGTTTCGTCTTCAAAACATATATTAGCATCAACAATAATATTAAGGAATATATTTATATGTACAATAATGAAAATGGATCCAAATACAGTTAGTATGAGTTATCTTATTAATTCCAACATAAAAAAGCATTTTTAGTAATAATTCATGATTAACAATATCAAATGCTTTTCTGACATCCAGAAAAATATTTATAGTTTTAGTGCTTATTTTATTCTGATCCTTATTTTCACTATAATTTTCAACATTTTTACCGACATTATTAAAAAAAATTACTAAACGCATTTGAAATACACTTACATCATCGTTTAACATTGTTTCGTCACTTTTTCTAATCTTATCTACGGCAAATAATCTATAACATGGTAGCTGTTTAAAATCAGAAAAATGGCTAAAGGCCGTTTTTTCTAGATATCCGCACGCAATCGCAACAGAAGTATTATAATAACAAAGCGTTCAGATTAATTTGTAAACGTGCAATTAATTATGTAACGGTACGTTTATATTACACGAAAAATCGACTATATTACATTTTTCGATTACCCGCACAAAACGTACGTAAACACGAACAGTTGGGTAACATTTACCGTACACTACTTAGCTGCAACCGGTGTATTGATTGTGGCAACGTTTGACCGTGAAACCGTAATATCGATTCAAATAATAACCATATACATACTGTGTAAGCGACTCATTATTCATTACGCGTATTTTTTTATTTATTTTTTTCGCCACACGAATTGGTGCGCGCATTCAGTGGCGTGCGCGGGAATTTGATACGGGGGAGGGGATGTCATAAATAAAAATGTATTATTTTCAATCTTTATTCTTAATTGTTGTACAAAAAAAAAAAAATCCAATCAAGGCGGAAATTCATCCTTCTGGCTTTTACACTAAATTCATCAATTATTTGTTATGTAGACAATCAAATGTCTCGATGTATGTTCGTTAACGCCGATCCATTTAACCGTGACCGCCCCGTCATCTTTCTTAAATACTTTTTTAAACGTTAGACTAAAAAAAGCTCATGGAGGGATATATCCCCCATCATCCCCCCTGCGCACGCCGTTGCACGTTGACGTTTAACCGCTCGCAACGTTATCCAGTTTGACGATGTTCGGTTTGCTTGCAAAACCATAAACTGTTATCATATCCAATCCGATCGTCACACTGAAGTGCGACAAAACAAAATCGACATCGTCGCGCGATAACATTTTCAATTACACCACACGAATTCGTAGTGGAACCCGGTGGAGTGCGATGAATCCAGCGTGATCACGGTTTTATCGTTCGAACGGTGGGCAATACTATTTCGGTTGCGGTGGACGAGGTGTGCACGTGTACGAGGATCGAACCGTCGGAACCGAATCGTATGATCGTCAACGCATCGGATCCGGAAATCCGAGAGGTCCATTTCCCCAGCCCTGCCATATTGGAATTTTAAAAAAAAAAAATTTTTTATTCGATTATGCTACGTTAGTGCCGTTTGTTCTACTTGGTCCCGCGTTTGTGCTGACTTCCTAACCCTGGGAAATCAAATTTTAATACCTAAATCCGAATGCGCGTCGGCATTATGAACCCGCTAGAAAATCCGAATTATTTTCCTCGCGCGAGTACGTGTAAACATCACGTCCAATCGACGTCCAACGGTAATTGGATTTTCGTCGTGATTATTACGTGTGCGGAACGTGTGGCGAAAATCCATCGCAAAAACGGGGTACGAGGTGGCCCTTCCAAACAAAACCGTGACACAACGTACGTTAATTGCGTTTGCCGAGCGCGTAGGTAGTGCCACAACTAATCTAACCTGCGCACCGCCACCGGTCGCTCGTCTGTATCACTCTGTATCCAAGCGTAAGTAACGGCCGGTACGGAGCGCTCGCGTTGCGTTACACAATTATGTTACTGTCGTCCCTGAGTGCGAGCCCCGCGCAAATGGGCCGCGCACTGTGCGAAACCGAATTACCGATGAACGGACGTCGGTATGTGCGCAGCCGGGACACTTAGCCGCACGTACTAGACCTACTGCCCGACCGGCCGTATCGAAATTTGCAAGTCTAAACAACGCACCCGGTACAGCCCGAGCGTGCCGCCGTCCTCGGCACCCCTAATTGACTTCCCGAGCGCAATTACGCGCAGTCATTATGCGATTTTGTAAAGATTTCCATCGCGTGTAAGCAACTGTACACATATAAACAGATATAGTACGTGAAATATATGCGTTTTTGCACGGACTAAGAGTAGTAGGACTAAAACCCAGAGGCGTATTTAGGTAGAGGCTATGGGTTCTGTTGCCCGAGGCGACAAGTTTTTTGAACATTCGGAGGGGCGGAAAATTCTTAAAAGTTTAGAAAAATATTTATTTCGCAGGTTACACGCTGGACTACAGATCAGTGGTTCCCAGACTTTTATTAACTGAACCCTGAAATTTAAAATTAAACTATTCGCTACAAAAAAATAAATAATAATCCTCGTAATTGCAGTAATAATTTCTAACCAATATCAATCGTTGTCAGATTTTCGTTGCATTTCAACATTAAACTTACTTAACGGTTCAAAAATATCACTTGAAAAAGCCAACTTGGCCATTCACACAACTTCCTTTAATTTTTCAGTCAATGGGTAGTTTTTTTCTTTAGAAAAATATCCAATTAAACTATATTATATTTAAAATAAGTTCTAGATAAGATGGATTAATAGATTACGTATAAGACATTAACGATTTGAATGAAAAAAAAAACTGTTTTAACTTGAAAAAATATTTTAGTTTTTATTTGTTATCAGTCGTGAATTAAACCACAATTGGATTAAATAGGTATGTTACATATATTATGATATACTCACAAACTTTTTAATTGGTACTCGTAGATTGACTACGATTACTTATGAAAAATTGTTAATACATTGAAATGCATTATTTGTAGAGTTGTTTAAGATTATTTATGATAACTCAGATTTGATAAGAAATAATGTATCCCATAAATAATAATGAGTGTCGTGTTGGGCTTTCGATTTTAAGTACTTCATAAGTTATGAATGAATTATTCAACCAGCACAAAAATAAATACATTTTAATGTATACAATAATGTTTATTTGCTTTATCCTTGATTATCGATCGTTGAAACTTCATAAATTGTATACTAGATGTAAAATATTATTACTCAATTCGTTGGATTTACACAATGTCTTCTGAAAATATTAATAAATACAAAATTAAACTTTTATACTAATATTTAATGCTTACCGAGTACATGAATGATGAATACCAACGATCAACTACATGTACGGACAGATTTACAAAATCTAAATTATTTAGTTACGAAACTTTATTTTTTCAATGACGTATAATTGATAGAATACACTTATTATTCAACACGTAAGATTTAACTGTCTATAATTTATAACTATCCAAATCAGGCACATAGCCAGAACATTTTTATTAGGGAGCCAAAAATCTTAGGCCCTTATATCATTTTCAATAATTTATTTCCTGTGAGAACTTCTAGAGCTTGTAGACGGCATTATTTGACACTAGTTATCATTTAATATTATGTTTAATACGGATAAACCAAATACTTATACTATATTTACTATATATAAGTCATATAATAATCAAAATCGTAATAAATTTTACTATCGAATAGTTATCACAATAGATTTATTTATTTTACATAAACAGTAAGCAAAGCATGTTTTTGATACTTTGTAAAAAAAAAAAAAATTGAGTGAGATGGCCCTGGGCAAAAGTAAATTTTGGGGAGGCCCGTCCCACTCAGGCGCCCCTGGCTACGTGCCCGATCCAAACTCTAAAGATTATTCAACGGTACCTAACGAAACGTTTAGAATTAAATAAACCGAACAAAATAATATGGGTACGTGTTAACAGCACCAAGTGGTGAAAACAAATTGATATCCGAAATGAATTGAACTGCACAACTGTTTTTCGAACATATTGTAATGACTCCTACGATGTCGCCGAATGAATTAAACAGTTCCAAATGGCCGCTAACAAAATGACATTATGCACATCTATGAGTGTAACGTGAAATTACAATAATTAGACACAGAAATGGTTGCACGAGCTAGCCACGTGCGCATTAGCACCTGCGGCAGAAATAACATAATAAAAAATTATTTAAAAAACAAAAAAAAAAAAAAAAACAATGACCATATGCATACTGTTGCAGGCGGTGTCCAATGCACTTGTACGATTAAAATGCATCCGAAACGACATGTACTTTCCTGTGCCGTATACATTACGCGTCGTGTGTACACGTCGATTGTGCGGGACGCAATGTGTGCGGGGAACAACCGTTATTATAATACGAACGCCTTGACGCCTCGACCCGTAGATGCACAGAAGTCACCGGAACACGGGGCACAACTTTGTTTTCGCCCTAATACACTGTGTCACAGAAATTAATCGGAATGAACGAAAAATAAAACATGAACAGGTACAACCGCGTTTTGTTGAATACGCGTTGCATTAGCATACGAAAGGGTGAGGCAGCGGAAAGAGTAACAAGAGTAAACAATAACGACAACGAATGCACGTAGGTATTATAATAGCAGCTGATGCCTGCAACGAGTGGCTCGTGTCAAAACTGTAACGGAGGGCCGTTGGCGTAATACAGTGTCAAAGGGCAAAAACGATAGATGTGGTGTTCGGCAAACGGACGCGGTGGTGCGCGCACACGAATTTTTCGCCGCGCGTGCATAAGTGCATTACAATTCCATTATGCAGAATCGAGAGAGTATTATCATATATCGGTCGGAACAATAGGGAATTGTCGTCGGCGGAAGGAGTTGTGAAATCCGTAGCGAGTATAACGCGTAGTAAGACAAAACCGTTGCGTGCGTATTAGCGGGAAAAAAGAAATATGTGTTTGAAACTTTTATAAAATAAATTATTTCCAAGTTGTAACCTTATTTTGCGCAACATGAGAGGTCAAAATACGTATATCGTGTGTCATTTCAAGTAATTTTTGCAGCGTGCACAAATTATTGCCATGTTCGAATAATAAACATGCGCGTCGCAAAATTTCGTTGCGCTAAAAACAAAAAAAAAAAAAAAAACAGACAGAAAATGAAAGCTTTCGAACAGTACAAAGTATGCAGGTTTTTATACGGTTCTAGAGTTATGGACCACGTTCTAGTGTGCAATCTTGCGCATTGCAACCCATAAAATCCAATACTAAGGTTACAATGAAAGAACGTTGCTTCCGAATCGAATAGAGATTTCAAAGAGTTTGTCTTCGATTCGACGAACACGGTGTTAGATATACCATTCCTAAATTATTATTATTGTTGTGATTACGTAATCAATTAATGTATACATATATTTCTATTGGCGCCTTGTTTATCAACAAACATATAAGGCGATATGATTGCAATTTACATTGCATACTATTAAATGAATACGTATAAAGTCGACCGATCAATGGACATGATTAGTCAAAAACCGCGTTAACCCTATAAACTGTTTATCGGTTTAGTAACTGTAAGCTTTTATTCAACTAATAGATCTCCGCGTAAAACATATTGAAGTTTTAACTGACGAATACATGCTAATGTTCTGTGATCGGTGAACAATGTCGTATAGTTTCGCAATAACGGAAATGCGATCTTCGCAGTAGGTAGGGTAGCCTATTGACCACCATTCGCAATATCATAAATATTCATTTAAAACTAAAGGTTTTTTTTTTCCAAAGTCACATCTAACTCTTGCTATTGAGGAATCATTATTTACAGGTTGTATATTGCACAACACATTTCAAAAACGTCTTAAACGATTCACAGTTAAAAAAAAAAAAAGGTTGATACACTATCTGCAGATAGGTTATGCTAAATAATACAATTCACGGTTTTACGTCGACTTCCTTGTCAGTGGTTATATATATATATAAATAGCGAGGAAACGTGAAATGGAATGTAAATTATACATATTAAATCGTACGAGAAAAATAAAAGGAAAGCAAAAACTGTTAAGATTTATAAAAAAAATAAAAAAGTATAACGCTGCAACCGTATCACGGCCCGGACCGCGGTATTCGCTTTCGGTGGACAGTTATTGGTGGAACATTATCGCGGTAAAATTATGAGAATTGCACGAAGAGAGAAAGAAAGAAAAAACGACTCTTTTAATCTGACCTCGCGTGGGCTGTCGTTATAATATAGTGCGGCTATATTGTACTGCAGTGGCAGTAGGATATTTGGGCTTCGAGAGGAATCATCATAAATAGCAATTAAAAACCATAGGCGTCCGTAACATAAAAGGGGTCTTGTCGCGCAACATCCCCGAAAAATAGCAGTGCTTCAGATTAGACGCTGGTAATTAGGGCGCACGGTAGGCGATTTTAATCTAAAACCTGGAGGAATATTTTATTATCATTATCATTATTATCATTATTATCATTATTATTGTCGTTAATACTTTACCCAGGGGCGACGTGAAGCCAAACACAAAAGGGATGCCTTTATTACAACGGATTTACGACACCTTTTTTTTTTCTCACTCATTTCGACACCTTTGCGGGATTATGTTCGTTAGTCAAACAGACGCGCGGCACTTCCCTTCTATATACTAATTTATAATCACGACCCGACCACCCACTATGAGAGGTCTTTAAATATTTTGCACGTCGAGGGTATGCTCTTCGCTTAGCACACACACCAAATGCGTTTACGAGTGTCAAAGGGTACACGCAGTTTTAATTTTCCGGTTCGGCGGTCGAGGAGAAGCCAAAAACGAGTTATTGTCCTCGGAGAATAATTATAAGTTATCAGAGAATTTAACGGGGAAAGCACTTCGTCACCTCGTCAGGACTTGAGAGCGCGACCGCCTGCGCATTGTCAACAGTGTGCTGTACAAGTAAATAGAAATTAAAGCGGGCACGATAATCGTTCACGTTCTTTACATTGTAAAATTTCCGATCCCAAAAGGAGTTTTATTTGCGGTTCAATTCAAAATATTATTTTGTTAAAAACATTATTCTAATGGAAATCTCAAGAAAAATTGTTTCATCTACAAAATATCTATTTATTTGATATTATATTGTATAACGATCGTTTCAATTTCATAATTCATTAGCGCATATACCTATTGTGATATTAAAGTAACCGGTTTAATAATTTATAGTTTACTAATAATTTTTTTAATAATCATAATTTACGAACAACATGTATCAATTACAGCATGGAATCGACAAATCCTAGGCAGCTATATTAATTCTGTATAAAATCCTTCATATCCAACCCATCCAACTGTCCTCATTTGATTTGATATTTTAATATACATTATTCATACATAAACTATACATATAATATATATTCATCAATTGTTCACAAACAATATATTACATATAAATTAGGTTTCAGACGACACACTATATGAGATTTTTTTACATAAAAAAAAAACAATAGTTCCTATTACGAGAGTAACGTAATATACCATAAAACACATACCAGTTGTATGAAATATTTTTTTACATTGCCTACTCGAAATACTTTTTGTTTATCTCTTTTTCCCTACTATATGCTAAACATAATGAAAAATGTGTTATTTGTATAAAAAATAAATATATTAACCTAATATATATATATATATATATAGTATAATAACACATTTATTAGGTTAACTTAAAGCTCGTTTCAGTGTCCATTAAAAAATATAAATTTCCATTTGAATTTGATAATAGTGTTTTAAAATTTAAATATTTAATCGTATATTCTACATAATTATTCGTAATATAATAGACTCGTATTAAATAGATTAACTTATGTAAATAAAAATTAATTTCAATTGAAATTGTAGTTAACATAAAGTAATTGACGATCTGATTTTATTTTAACTACTTAACTTTATTTATTAACTACTGATTTTATTTTGTGGTATATCAATAAGGGATCGTAGAAATACGTATTCTTGTTGTAAAAAAAAAAATATATATAAACGTCAAGCAAACATAAAAATCACGTATTGAAAATAGATTATTTTATCGTAAATATTTGAGTAATCTTCACGAATCGTCCGATTCTTTTTTCCCTATTTGACGAACCTCATTCCTCCCGATAATGATTTTAACACGCGCATATTGCGCAACAATGTTTTCCAACTTGAACATAATAAAATCTCACCCCTTGCCTCCGTTCGAATGTTTTCGACAATCGAATATATACGTATACGGGAATCGTCACTTAATAATGTATATTATCCCGATGCAAGACGTCGCCGTAACATCTGACGGGAGTTTGTATTTTTTTTTCTTATTTCTTCCGCAAAGAAAGTCGATCCGTCGGAGTTTTACGACCTCAGATCCTGGAGTGTCTATAATGAGAATCTATTTACTTGCTGCCGCTACCCTCTGGCCGTCGTCGTGTGTATTGCATTACCCAATAAAAACCACGTTCGAACGCGCGCAGACGGCCGGAGATAATAACACATAACGCTCGAACGTTTTCGGCCAGTGATTTTAAGTGCTTCTGTCCGTTTTCAATAGGTCTACTGCCTCTTCCTGCAGGGTGCCGGCGCAGAGTCGCATGGTAACGACGTTCATTTTCAGTTCCTTATCGGCTTTTGCACGGGGTCGTGGTTTTTACGATGTTTCAGCAACTGCTCTCCTTGTATATGTGTGTGTGTACAGGATATATACCGTACATCCGGTAGTAACATAAACTCCCGAAAATGTCAACGAGGATTCACGCAGAAAAAGCCCAATAATCAACGTGGACGAATGCGACGGATATGAGGAAAGGCGATAAAAGAGTGAGTATGGATGCAGTAACGATTTAACAAACGTCAAGCTCTCTCTCTCCCTCTCTCTCTCTCTCTCTCTCTCTCTCTATCTATCTTTGTCTCCTGCAACAATATAGGAGGGTGACGGTCATGCGATATTAGATATTTTTTCCGCGACAATATTTTGGTCATAAATTCTTACAATATTTTCAACGGACCGTACAACGCGCGCGTTCGTTCATATCGATGCAACTTTCAGTTATGCTAATATTTTTTTGTACACATTTAATTCTCTAAACAACACTTTACGGAGGGTGAGCATCGAACATCGATTGCACGTTGTAGACAAATCAATGTACTCTAATTAATCGATTGTGTAGCACAGTGGTACTCAACCTTTTTTTTTCACGGCACACCATTATACATCAAAAGTTTACGCGGAACACTCATGCACTTGACAACAACAAAAACTTTGGCTACGCGCTAAGATATCCAGTTGGGTTAAAACCGTACAGTTTACCTGCACATGTATCCAATTATCTGCACAATTAATTGACATTAAGGGTGCGCAATCCTTACGCTACTTTTTCAAAATTAACAACTGACCTATCTCTTGAGAAAAAAAAAACAGCTGGCAAAAATTGAGGGCACTACGAACACTACGACTGAAATATAATGAATTACCACTAATTAAATTTTGGATTTATGTTGTCAGAATATCCTGTAATTACAAAAAAAAGCAATCAACATTTTGTTACACTTTTCAACCACTTACCTATGCAAGTTAGGCTTTTTGGCATTAATAAACATAAAAAAACAAAGAATGGGAGAGGCTTCTTTCCATTGATTAGGAAATGCGTGTGTGCTTGTCTTCAATTCAACCATGTATCGAACTTTTGTGAAAGAAACGATAAGCTCAAGTTTCTCACTAATAATTTCAAAAAATTCTCTTTATGATATAATATTCCTTTGCTTAAATAATTAAGTTCTCAAAATATTTTTATTTTTTTTTTATATTTTTTAAAAATAAGTATAATGAAATAAAATATATTGAAATATTACTAATCACAAATATCAGATATTTTTCGCGGCACACCTGGTCGAGGCACACCGGTTGAGAACCACTGGTGTAGCGTATCCATAATAGTCGAGGAAAATCATCATTCATTTGATAACACAGACACTTCTTATTCGTTTTTTTATTCCGTTAAAAGAAAAAATAACAAAATATTACTACCTACTCATTGTTATGATAAAATTGTTCGAACCGTTGTATCGTAGTTATACACACTGTGCACTGCGCGCGAGTAGAAATATTAATGTATTGTATATGTCTATGGCCGTCATATATTCATCCGTGCATAACGAGGAAAAAGTTTTCGGGATACTGTTTATTTTATATTTCTGCGAACAATGTTCGCCGCGATGTTAAAACGAAGAGATTTCCCCGCGGGTCTCGCATAATGTAAAGCCATCCGCCGATACGAAAAAAAAGGGTAAGTTCTCCAAGTCGCTACGGGCTTAAATGCAAAAGTTTCAACTGAAAATAACCTCTGGCTGGAGACAATAATACTATTGTTGTCGGTTTTAATTAGGCCGTTTTGAAATTAAGTATATCTCGTGTAACAGAAAAATACACCGATGTTCGGAAAACTGACGGTTGTGTCGGCCTTCGGGGCAAAAAACGATGCTAATGATCGATGAAAGTCTAAACAAGCTGTTAAGCGACGTGAAAAAATAACTGTTGTATGAATATTTTCATGCAGTACGATGATGCGAAAAAATAAATTCTTATTTGTTTATCCGCGTGTAATATTAATTTTTTAAAAACTTTATCAAAATACCAAAGGTTGATGAAAATAATTAAACTCGTGTTATGTTAAGAGAACACGAAATCGATAGGATAAAAGTTAACGGTTAACAATTCATAAATTTAACTCGATAAGTTAAAAGTTAGTAAGAAAAAAATATTAACTTAACTCAGTATAAAAAATATTAATATACTTTTTTTATAATAGTATGTAGATCACATAAAAAGTGACTGCGTTCTTTAGAAATATCTAATTTCCTAAATTATAATTAATACAATTATTGTATTGAATTATCATAATATACAGCACTGTTTAAAAAATACTATGGCACTGTACATCAAGGGGCCACTCATCACCGTATTTATTTATCTTTATATTTAAAATTCTTTATGCGTAACATTCTGTAACCACGGCCAAAACCCAAAGGTGGGCCTCCGATCTACAAAATCTAATATGACATCTGATGTACAATGTATGCGACCATTTTCCTTTACATGATTACTTGTATTTATTTTTTATATTAATATTTACGTTTAAACGAACAATTTCAAAAAATGTTAACTTGATAGATCATTTTTAAATCAGCTGTGGAACGCTAAGTTATTTCAACTGTCAATTAAACTAGTTGATGCCCCAACCTTTGCAAAATACCGTCCGAACACGGATTGTTTGGAATTTAAACACATATAAATGTTTATAATTTATTTGATGTAAGCCTTCTAATCCTCTTGAGCCTACGGGTGGTACCTATGGGAAAACTATCATACCACCGTCAACAGCTGCGTTGTTCATTACCTACCACCATTCGTTAAGTGATAATTAAACTGACAATTGATAATTTAAGTGGATTTCTTTTTCACCATGTCGATTCTGTCGATTCAAACTGTTAACGATATGAATAATTTTTATAGATTTTTTGTTCGGCATTTTTTTTTTTTTTCACGACTCCCAGTTCCCGTATATCGTCAGCCTTTCAAACGTCAGTCAAAGACCGAATGCGACGGTTGTCACCACGAGTCTTTTGTGCACTGAACAAACACAAAGTATCTTTTTATACGGAAAGAAAAAAAAACACGCCCAGAGACAGATGGTGCGCAAATGCATCGATATTATAATAATTTGTCTTCGGTACACATGGAAAAAAAAAACACCGACTCGCTAATTCTATGCACGGTTTTTCCTATCCCCCTCCCGACGACGATTGGGAAAAAAAAATATATAAATATATATTATGCAAATCGCATGCAAATGTTTAAAATATACCACGGGAATGTGCATCGCTAAACGTTCATGTGTGATCGATTATTATTGTCGTCATATTATTATCATTTATATCGATCTATAGTGCTTATAGGTGTAACCATAATAAATCAATTTTGCACGGTTTATTAGTGTGGAGTATATATTATATTCATCGAACCGAGACCTCCACGTTGTTTACGAAGAGGTAAAAAACTAATTTCATTAAAATACGTTTCTAATGCTCTCGCATCGGCACTTACCGTAACTGCACGGAATCCGAATATAAACCGTGATTTCTTATGTATATACATGATGTAGTCCGATCGCGAGTATATGTCGATCCTTATGCGTACCTAGTATGTAGATACCTTTAAATCAGTGTTACTAAATATAATCCAGCTGTTTTTCAATTATTTTCAATAAACAACGATAAAATGTTAACATTTATACGGCTTCGTTTAACTGTAAATTATTATCACTTTAATGGAAATTAAATAAAATACCTAGCCGGACAGTTGAACTTGTATTCGTTTTCATAGTTATTGATTATAATTATTATTATTTTTTACCTTAAGACATTAAAATCGTTATTTGGATTTACTACGTTCATAACATATTCTTAATATTTCATGGTGCGACACGACATTTATAAACAGTTAAAGAGCTCAAACTTTTCAAGGCTAACCTAATTATTATAATCATTAAATTTAATTTTTTTTATCATTTGCGATGCACATTGTAAACATTTAAGTATGTATTAGGTAATAATATTTAAGTAGGTATTGTATGCGTCTCAAGTAAACACCACTGTGGCATAGAGGTGTGATAAAGGGTGCGAATGTGTTGATTTCAGACCTTCTATCCCGGAGTGTATCGTAAATTCGGGAGAAAGAGGTATGTGGTAAGCTACAAGAATAAACAATTATTAAATAAATACTTTTTTTCGGGGGTATACATTTTCTTCGAGGTAATACTACCCATCACGGTTACCCCCTGAAAAAAAAAGACATCGGATGTAAAATACTATACTCTTCGATATATATTCGACATACTAGGCGGATAGTAACAGTGAAGTAACTCGTTTTTTACCGTTTGCTAAATAGATGTTAGCATAAGCATGAGAAAAGCGATAAAGTTCGACGTGGAATTACATTTGCGAAACGGTCAACAACGGCGGGTAATGATATCGCAAATTTTACGATTCCGTATGATTTTTAACACCCCATCGCCGTACCATCCGTTTAAGGTGACTTTTAGTGGTTATTAATTTAGGGGCTATAATTCATATTATACAAAACGTATATTTACGTGAATTGTGTACATTGTACGTTATTAATTTATGTATAAGTGTAAGTATTTTTTATTACGTTTATCACATCAACGACGACGGACGGTCTAGGGGTAATCTAAGAAAATCGCAGTTACATCACATTTGAACAACCTTTGGCTACCTGTAGTTCTCGACAAAACACGGCCAACATACAACATATCATCATCGTACACGGTTAGTTTTCGGCCGTAGTCGGTGAATTAGAAAATTATAATTTATTATAAAAGTACGTCGATTATTGTTTTAATAAATATTCATTACGTTCTAGGCTATTCCTATTGCGTTCCGCCGAAATGGATGGATCGAATACGTTTCTACGATATCCGTTCTTAGGCGCTTAACGAGAACGCGTTTTTCGATACGCGAGTGAACGAGCGCATACGGTTGTATTCCGCTAACAAGCG
The DNA here is from genome assembly GCF_003268045.1 of Sipha flava. Classification (NCBI taxonomy): domain Eukaryota; kingdom Metazoa; phylum Arthropoda; class Insecta; order Hemiptera; family Aphididae; genus Sipha; species Sipha flava. Next base: position 520,363 of record NW_020272939.1, read on the forward strand.
TTCGCCGGAAGACAGGGCCGTAGCAAAGGGGTGGCGAGAGGTGCCTACGCCCCGGACGCAATTCCTGGGAGAGCGCAAAAATGAAAATCTTGCATTTAATGTTAAAAATTACAACGGTCAATGTCGTATATTTTGTTTACAACATTTTTAACATCCTTTGTGTTAACTAAAGCAATACTTGAAAATAATATCTAATAAGCGTAATATTTTTAAATTAAAATATACGTAAGGACGCATTGTTCGGTTGCTACGGCACTGCCGGACGGTACGGCTCGACCCTGCGTTGAAAATCGTCCGCGACCGTGCACGCGTGCGATTTGCGGAACAGTGTTGCGGACGTCGACGGGGATGGTCGCAAAACGATACGAGGGACGTGCACGAGTACCGGCAGCGTATTTACGAACCGTAACTGAATTCGGCCAAACGGGTATGCACCATAGGCAGACATTTGATTAAATTTTTTGGGTAGGGGGGGGCTATAATAATTCAATTTAAAATAAGCCGCAGGGGCCTCGCCCCACAACCCCATTTCATGTACAAGTAAAACTTATTACTATTAAAAATATATATAAGTTTAAATTGTATTAAAAAACTAAAGAACGTATATTTAAAAATAATTAATATTTTATTTTAATGACAAATATCTATTTTTATCATCAAATATATTCAAAATATCATCCTTTTTATATTTTACGATAAATTTTTTTCAATGTATAGTATTGAAAGATCGCTGAACCTTAACCAAGTTTTTATTCTTTTTTTTTATTGCACTGAAACTTCTTTCGCAAGCAGCCGAACTGATTGGTATTGTTAATGCTATTGTAAATATTTTTTTATTATTTCTTATTTTACGATTTTCAAAATAAACCAACAGATAATTATAAAAACAACGAATAAAATTTCTAACAACGTTTCGATTTTGGGGTTTCAAATATTTGGGGGGCTAAGTCCCCCCCCCCTGAGGTCCGTCTATGGTATGCACATCACGCAACTATATAATAACTGTTTTACGAAATGCTGTTAATCATATTATAAACCTGTACTTGAGCCTACCAGGCGTTGTTTATCCAAATAAATAGAAGAAATACCCGTTTGGCCGAACTCGTATTACGGTTCGTGAACACGCGTACCGGCATCGTCGGCCGGCACATGTGCCGTATGGACGTGTAATGCGCGTCCAGACGACTATCGTTTTCGCGACCGTCCGCCGGCCGTGTCTTGCGACGGACACGGACGTGACAAGGGTCGGTCGCCGGAACACTTGTTGCCAGCCGACTAGGGGTAGTTCGCGGACCCGAGACGAGGGATGATGAACACGCGAGGCGATGCGAGTCGTCGGACCGATAATTTAATACACGCCGATCGTACGACGCGCGCAAATTATAATACGCATATTTCGCGTACAATAATTCAACTGCACTCAAAAAATTAAAAAAAAAAAAAAAGAAAGGGATTCCAGTACCTGCGCGTACATTCGTCCGTCGTGAATCGTAGGCGACCCGAAACGCACCCGGGACCACGGGTATGGATCGTTGACGAGGATCACAATACGATTTGCATTGTTGTTATTGTAATCGTTTTTGTATAAATCGGCTGAGTTTATTGCGCGTCGCCACGAGAACTCCCGGTTCAACGTTGCACAATAATAATATATTCCAGTGTATAACAATATAATATCCTGTACAATAAAATACCTGACACGTATTATTGTATTATTGTCGAAACGACATATTATCATCATCATCATCATCGTCATCATCATTACTAGAACTGCGATGGCGTTGCGCACATAGTCGTTGTTCACAATGCCGCGGTGTACCTGTAACGGACCCGTCAGTCCTCTTCAGAAAAACAAAACGCGATCTAAAACGGTAACAATAAATATTGTCTAGTCGACTAGATATTATATCAATAATAAACGGAGAGCGATGTGCGCCGAGTGGGTGGTTATGATCGTATTTCGTTTCAAAGTCTGTTCCACATTATCGCCGTTCGTAAAATGTGTTCCGTCGAACAAATGCAGGTGAATATTGAACGTGTAACACCGAATACAACGCAAAACTCAGCACTACTGTTTTCGTATTGGACCCGTTTAAACACGAGTTGTTTGCTGCGTTGTTCGATTTGATCGCATTGACGTTGTAATATCGACTCGAAACGATATTTTTCTAGAAATGTCGTTCGCGTAAACGAGTACAAGACGTGCACGTGAATCCGCATCTTACAGAAAACGCCACCGTCAACAGGCCCAACTATCAAAATTCGGAAAAACCTCGTGTCCTTTAATCATGAATTTGTTTCCGTGCACCGCAAACCACGGACCGGACGCCGTACTTACGACATTTTTTCTTAAGCAAATAATTAGGTTATGATCCCGTTATCCCCAAGCGCGTCAACTCACTCCGACCGGCCAGTGACGGACATTATATCTATTGGTATTTTGACGACGCGGCTCTAGGTTTTGACAATATTCTGCTACACAGTACGATTAATAGTCTATTATTGTATAATCTACGCACGGCGAAATACTAACGCGATTTTCCTCGACCGACTGCCGCCGACTTTTTGCACTCGTTTTAATCAGATTTAATACGGGTTTTGCGTATAACATGCGTATACCACACAGGAATGACGTGCTGACGTTTTTCTTGAAGAGTGTTGTTTTTTAATTATATTCAACAATCATCAAGCGCCGACTAATAAATTGTCTTTGCGAATGAAGGGTGGTTACGACCCCGAAAACTAAGCCCGTTCCTCTTGCCCCGGTGCACTGCACCGTTTCAAGACGAGAAAAATAATTATGAAGATAGCGCGAATCGATAACGAAAACATTGTTGTTTTAAAATATAATTATTTTTTTTAGAAACTCCCGCAGCAACATAATAATTATTATTCCGTCTTCTCCGAATGGGTTCGAATCGTCCGACGTCCCCGTATACGTACTGAAAAACCTTCGTTACATCATAATACTGTACAACACGAAATTATTATTACAGACCCAACGATTTGAACCAAGTGAATCATTACGTAGGTACTCGACACATACAGTTGCTCCGTATTTTCGAGTTACATGGCGCCCGCTCGTTGTGATTCGATAAATCTAACGCACAAACACAACGTTTACCTATTAATTAGTCCGTCCTACAGATACAAAAGGCCACGTATTTACACGCGACATGTCGAGGTGGTGTAATATAATACGTCTGAACTAGTGCATTCGGAGACCACGATGGTAAAACATTATGATAATATAGTTATTTGTATGTATTATTATGTTTATCGCAATGGTATTATTTTGGTTTTTATTTTTTTTTTTTTAACGGGAACACTTGGGATTCATCTAACCCCCTCGGCGACTACTTCTTTTGCAATGTACACGATTGTTCAGAAGACAACGTCAAGCCAGGGGGCGTATTCCAGAAAATTGTCCTCTGCGTTTCACGGCGCAGGTGATGCGGTTAGCGAATATTATCGTTGTATATTATTTTGTTATCGTAGAACCTTATCTAGATGAGCAACACTTATGTAAATCGATGTCGTGTGTACATATATTTTTTTCCCTATTTATGTGTCATGTAAGGCACACGCACGCGAGAACTTGTCACAGTGGGCGACCGTCAATCAGATAACAGACGCAAATTTGAGCATGTGCTCGCTAAAAAAAAAAAAACAACAACCAAACGACAACAATTGATAAAATATGTGTGCGTTTATATTTACGCGTACGCATTAGAATTGATGAATTAAAATCGCTGGACAAGGCACGGGAATATATGATTCTTTTGTGTATACGGGCGGTTTTTTTTCCCTCGTTTATTTACCAATTGTTTAATGAAAATGAAGTGCTCAATGGAAATTAATTCCGATTATCTTGTGTTCTAATCAACCGGCGCGCGTCTATTGTCACAGGAAAGTAATGGCAAACAAAATTACTTAATAAGACAGGTGTACGTTTTTGTTCGAGCCATTCGCATTCTTATCGTTTGTACGAACATTGTAGACGCGTTGTTTATTTTAATGAAAAATTATATTCTATTCGTGGGATCACGTACAGGTCTAATTCTGTTCGATTTCTGTCTTTGATAATTACAATTAAAAAACAAATCCGTATAAATTGTATTATATAATTTATTAAATATAATTTGGACAGTTGTTCTCATTCGTATTTCAGATGCCGGCGGTCATCAAAACCGCACGCTTACCGTTCATAACCGCACATTTAACATCGTTCAATACCGCGCATATTTATTCTATTGTTAAAAAGGGAGATTTGAAAGGTCTATAGTTCAAAACCGCACACATTTGGTTAACAGTTCCTTTCTCTCTGCACACTTTGCATGTACAGTTCACGTTGCCGGTTTCGTATGAGTCCCACGCAAAATCTTTTTTTTATCCTGAGACCTACTTGGGGTGATGTTACATAGCAAATCGGGGGATATTTTTGTTTTTAACTGTCCGAACGAACGAGTGACCCCGTTCGGTCTCGAGGTGCACTCATGTTATTTTAGATAAATTTATACGTAATTGATGTATAAATTTGTGTGATATTGAACGGTTTAATTTGATGAAAATATGTGGGATTAAGATATAAAAGTGTGCGGTTATGAACGCGACGCCCTCCGATGCAATCGGAATACACTGAATGAAATACAGTGCTCGCGTCGACTGTGTTTCGCACGTGTGCATTTATAGTGTACGCGCATAAATCCTATGTATATTATTCACTTTTCAGAAGGAAAACTATAAGTTAACAAAGAACTTGTACATCCTTTGAGTATAATATATACGTAAGTATTATTTTTTTCTTCGACAAACGTTGAGCGTACACATATTTATAATAATGATTATTACATCTGAACACCCCCTAAAACAGGTGTTCGAAAATCACACTCGCGCAGTATCGCGGTAATCCGCTCAGGAAACGCACCGGTCACGCACGACCCCTGCCGCGGACCGGGGTATTTTCTAGAAATTATATTGCTCCGAGGGATCCGGAATGATAATTATGTCCGTGAACATTGGACAACTGTACACGGTGAACGCCGATCAACAATATATCAACGATGACGACCCGGTCGAAAGAGACGAGAGAGAAAAGGGTTTATTGTTTAGAGAGAACTTTCCTACCCTCTCGCTCTCACGCTGCCACGAAACAAGAAGAATAAAAAACCAACACGCGAAAACGGATAACTTTTCTAATATCACCGACGGCACGTTTCGGAGTGTCTACCACGTTTTCCGGAAACAATGATTATTTATTTCGCAACGTTTCACCGATAATACGTGTTACGGCTCGTAAATATAACTTGGTATAAAGCGATATTAACGTTAAGACGACGACGAGAGAGCTGCGCTGTGGCCGCCGATCGGATAAACATAATAATATTATAATGAATAATACGTCCGGCACCGTTCATAAAACTGCTATAGCCGGTTTTCGGTGTACGACGGAGACCTAAATCAAGTGGCGCCGAAAAAAGAAAAAAAAAACAGACAAGCGATTACGATTTGTATAGCAAGTAGTCACCGTCGTAGTTTATTAGTAGTAGTAGTAGTAGTAGTAGTAGTAGTAGTAGTAGTAGTAGTA